>NW_028296680.1:100000-107500 GCF_055471065.1 Atractosteus spatula | reverse complement strand
CCAGCCGGACGCCCGCGCGCCCGCCCAAGGCCGGCGTCGGGCATCGCTTCTCGGCCTTTTGGCTAAGATCAAGTGTAGTATCTGTTCTTATCAGTTTAATATCTGATACGTCCCCCATCGGGGGACCACATATTAAACGGATTTTTGGAACAGGGAGCTGGATCAGGAGCTTGCTCCGTCCTCTCCACGCATCGGCCCGGTATTGCAGCGCCTCCGGGAACGGTGCACTACCTTCTCTCAGCGGTGAAAAGACAGACGTAGCTAGCAAGCAAGCGAGGTGGACCGGAGCTCGAGGTGGACCGGAGCTCCTTCCTCTCCGGTCTCGTCTCTCGTCCATCTGTGTGTCTCTGTGTCTCTCTCTCTCCCCCTCCCCGTTCCCGTGCTCCCTCCGTGCACTTTCCCGCGCCTCGACTCTCTCGGCAAGCAGGCCGGCCCCCTTTTCGGCTCCCGTGCGTTTTCCCTCCAAAAAACTTAGTTTTTTCCTCCTTTTTCCAGGGAGGCAGGCGTGGCTTGTGTGTGTGTGTGTGTGTGTGTGTGTGTGTGTGTGTGTGTGTGTGTGTGTGTGTGTGTGTCCCCGTCCTTGCAGGCGGGCCCCTTTCGACAGCCGGCCGTTTTCCCTCCAAAAAACTTAGTATATACACCTTTTCTTTCTTTTTTTCGGCAGGCAGGCAGGTGTGTGTGTGTCCCCGTCCCTCCCGAGAGAGCGCTGCCCCTTGCCTCTGCCCGCAGGTGCCGACGGTCCGCTTTCGCTTGCAGCTCACTCGGCACGGCTGCTGCTGGTGGGAGGGGCCTAAGCTAAGGAGGCCGGCCGGCTGGCGCCCCCCGCGGCTGCGGTCGTTGTCGGGCCGTTGACAGGAGATCAAAGAGCAGGGCCCCCGCCCGGGACTGGCGGGCAGGCAGGCGAGCAAGCAGGCAGGCAAGAGAGGGGGAGAGCGGAGTCCGGGCGGCCGGCAGCCGCGTGCGGACCGGGCTCCAGAGGCGTCGGCCTGCGCCGCTGCGCGCCAGCCGGACGCCCGCGCGCCCGCCCAAGGCCGGCGTCGGGCATCGCTTCTCGGCCTTTTGGCTAAGATCAAGTGTAGTATCTGTTCTTATCAGTTTAATATCTGATACGTCCCCCATCGGGGGACCACATATTAAACGGATTTTTGGAACAGGGAGCTGGATCAGGAGCTTGCTCCGTCCTCTCCACGCATCGGCCCGGTATTGCAGCGCCTCCGGGAACGGTGCACTACCTTCTCTCAGCGGTGAAAAGACAGACGTAGCTAGCAAGCAAGCGAGGTGGACCGGAGCTCCTTCCTCTCCGGTCTCGTCTCTCGTCCATCTGTGTGTCTCTGTGTCTCTCTCTCTCCCCCTCCCCGTTCCCGTGCTCCCTCCGTGCACTTTCCCGCGCCTCGACTCTCTCGGCAAGCAGGCCGGCCCCCTTTTCGGCTCCCGTGCGTTTTCCCTCCAAAAAACTTAGTTTTTTCCTCCTTTTTCCAGGGAGGCAGGCGTGGCGTGTGTGTGTGTGTGTGTGTGTGTGTGTGTGTGTGTGTGTGTGTGTGTGTGTGTCCCCGTCCTTGCAGGCGGGCCCCTTTCGACAGCCGGCCGTTTTCCCTCCAAAAAACTTAGTATATACACCTTTTCTTTCTTTTTTTCGGCAGGCAGGCAGGTGTGTGTGTGTCCCCGTCCCTCCCGAGAGAGCGCTGCCCCTTGCCTCTGCCCGCAGGTGCCGACGGTCCGCTTTCGCTTGCAGCTCACTCGGCACGGCTGCTGCTGGTGGGAGGGGCCTAAGCTAAGGAGGCCGGCCGGCTGGCGCCCCCCGCGGCTGCGGTCGTTGTCGGGCCGTTGACAGGAGATCAAAGAGCAGGGCCCCCGCCCGGGACTGGCGGGCAGGCAGGCGAGCAAGCAGGCAGGCAAGAGAGGGGGAGAGCGGAGTCCGGGCGGCCGGCAGCCGCGTGCGGACCGGGCTCCAGAGGCGTCGGCCTGCGCCGCTGCGCGCCAGCCGGACGCCCGCGCGCCCGCCCAAGGCCGGCGTCGGGCATCGCTTCTCGGCCTTTTGGCCAAGTTCCGACGATACGTGGCATGACCGCGGTCCGAGGACTTGTCAAAAGGTGAAGACGACGAAGGCGAGGAGGAGAAGGAGAAGACGACGAACGGCGGAACCAGACCAGACCAGACGGGCGGATCCTTACCACCAGAAGACCGGAGCAGACGTCCACCAAAGGTCACCACGGGTAGTCGCCCTGGGTTGAGCCCAGGGGGCGAAGTGGGGCCTCCAAGATGACGGCGGTCGGCGGTGGTGAGCGGGCCCGCGGTCCGGCGGCTGTGCACCCTCTGTCCCGTGAGGGGCTGATGCGGTGCACAGTGCGCTTTGTGGTGAAGGATGCGGAGAGGAAGAAGGACTGGATGAACCGTGAGCGGTTTGAACGAGTGGTCCTGATGAAGGCTTTGGGGATCGAGTTGAAGGACATCGATTGTTTGCAAGACTTCCCGGTTCGAGGGATTTACGACCTGTCTCTCGCGAGCGACGAACTTTGTGAGAAGGCTTGGGAGAGAGTGTGCGAGGGAAAGGAGGTGGCTCCACTTAATGAGTTCCTGATAGAGCCGTTGTTCGCCAGGGAACTCAGGACTTTGACAATTCATTTGTTTAACCACCGGGTACCAGAAAGGGACATAATTACCTTTTTATCCAGGTTCGTGGATGTCCAGGGAGAAGGCCAGAAAGATTTAGACGTCCTCAGAGTGTGGACTGGTAAGAGGCGCTATACGGTGAGGCTGAGACCTAAGCCGTCTGAGGGCGAGGGTGTGGTTCACCCCCCGGCTTATTTTTCAATAGGGCCTAATAGGGGTTACCTCTTTTACCCGGGCCAACCTGTGACATGTAAGAAATGTTTTCAGAGAGGACATGTGGCTATGAACTGTCCCGGTGGTGTGTGTCGAAAGTGTAAGGCCACAACTCATGACACAAAGGATTGCACCAAGGTTTTGACATGTGACCTATGTGGGGCAGAAGGCCATGTTTACAGGGTCTGTCCGAGGAAGAGCCGGAGTTTTGCAGATGTGGTGCGGACCTCGGCGGAGGGCTCGAGGGGAGACGAGACCAGACCACCGCAGAAGGCTGCGACCACCCAGAGGCCTTGTGCAGACGTAAGAGAGGACAGAGGCGATAGACCAGAGGAGCCAGCAACGGCGACCGAGGTACCTGAAGAGGCGCGTCCGGGGACCTCATCATGGGCCGAACAGGTGGAGGAGGCAGAATCGGGGTCGCCGGAGTGGTCCATCCAGCCGAGCAGGGCCACAAAGAGGAAGTCGGCGGCTGAAAAGAGAAGAATGAGGTCTGACGTGTGCTTGTTTGAGACGGTGACCAATCGTTTCCAGGTCCTAGATTCCGAGGAGGACTCGGAAACCAGCGACGTCGAGGTCCAGAAGGTAGAAGATGGAGAGAGTGGACAGAGAAGGCCGAGACGTAAAAAGGCGATTGCTGTAAAGAGGGCGAGGGGGGAGGGTAAGAAAGGGGGTAGGAAGGAGGAAGGGGTGGAGGAGGGTGTAGAGGGGGAAGGGGAAGGGGAAGGGGGCAGGGAAGGGGGGGGTGGGGAGGAAGGGGAACAGAGGGAGGGGGGTGAAGAGCTGGGTAAGGAGGCTGACCCCTTGGAAGCCTCAGCCGCGGTTAGTACGCTCGATGACCCCATACCCCCGGGCCAAGGGGACATAGTGGTGGAACAGGAAGTTTCTGTTTCGGAGACCTCAGAACAGTCCGGGAAAGACGGCGGTACCCACCTTCTGACCTCCGATGATCCTGGGGTAAGTCCATCATCCCTGGGGGAGGGGTCCCCGCAGGTTCCAAGTGGGATGGAGAATGTCCTTAGCCCTATCGGAATACAAAGTGACTTTAGTTTGGGAGACGGGTTACAGCTGCGGACTCCTTTTGATCCAACATGAGTCGCACAGTATGTACGGTTAACGCCAGAGGGCTTAAAAATCATGTTAAGCGGATTGGCGTCTTTAAATATTTAGAAGCGCGCCAATTCGGCTTTTGTTTCCTGCAGGAGGTACATTTAGGCACGAGAGGTGATATTGCCACCTTTAAGAGAGATTGGGTTAAAGGGGAGTCTTGGTGGAGCGTAGGGGGAGTGCACTCGTCTGGAATTGGGATCCTTTGTGGAACCCCGAATTTCACGGCTAACGATGTCAATATCATAGTCCCGGGAAGGCTTATGGTCGTAGATGGTGTATGGGACGGACTGCAGGTCCGTCTGATAGCTGTCTACGGGCCTGCCGAAAGGCGGCTCCAGGCGGCGTTTTTAAGAGATCTTGAGCCACATCTGTTTACTAATAGGGTGGTGGTGATGGGAGGGGATTTTAATATGGATGTGTGTGACGTGAGTGGTGCGAGTGTGGGTAGTTTTAAGGAATTAATATCACGGTTTTCTTTAAAGGACGGTCATAAAGATCTTAGTCAGAGAGGGAGAATGCACACATGGAGTAACGGAAGGGGTGTTTTTAGAAGACTGGATTATATCTTCACCACCCTGCGTGGGTTGACACAGGCGGCACAGGTTACCCCGGTTTGGTTTTCAGATCATCTGTTGCTGTCGGTTGATCTGATACCAGATGGTATGGACCCTAAATCAAATTACTGGAAGCTGAACACGAAAGTGTTATTGGAAGCCGATTATCAGAGCATGATAGTTGCGCTTTTGGAACGCTTCCAGTTACAGAGGGGGAGGTACCCGACAGCGGTTCTTTGGTGGGAGGCCTGTAAAAGGGCTATCTCCAAAGCTTCTATTTCCTACTGTTGCCAAAAGAAAGTAGCAGAGAGAAGAGAGCTTGAGAGATTGCAGCAGGAACTTGAAGATCTGTATGTGGCTTCCAACCAGGGCGGTGCTTTTGATATGGCAAAAGTTTCAGAGCTCAAGCTCAGGCTGAAAGAACTTTGGTTAGAGCGAGCGAAGGATTTTTTGTTTAGGCTTAAGGGCACCCTGATGGAGGGCGAGGAGAAGTGCTCAGCTCAGTTCTTCGGCTCGGTCCGAGCCAGACAGAAGAAGACTCTCTTTGAGGGTCTGAGGAGAGAAGATGGGTCCATTGTCAGAGATATAGAAGGCATGGTGAGGTGTGCAACTAATTTTTACAGGTTTTTATTTTCAGAGAAACCAGTGGATGCGAGCTTGTGGGATGAGTGGTTGGTGGGTTTCGACAGGAAGACGGTTGGTGTGGAAGGTGTGTGTGGGGATCTAACACTGACGGAGATAGGAGAAGCCATTGGTGGCCTGCGAAAAGGTACTACCCCTGGGATTGACGGGCTTCCTACAGATTTTTATGTCACCTTCCGGGACAGGTTACTACCGGGGCTGTTGGAGGTCTATAATGAAGTCCTGAAGGAGGGTGAGTTAGGAAGAACGATGAGGACTGGTATCATGTCGCTGGTTTATAAGAAAGGGGATAAAGAAGATCTGGAGAACTGGAGGCCGATCCAATTACTCTGCACCGATTATAAGATCTTGGCCAGAGTATTGGGGAGACGGCTGAGGAAGGTGATGCCGGATCTGGTGAGTAGGGATCAAACCTGCAGTGTGGAGGGCAGAAACGTAAAGTGGAACCTGCAGTTGATCAGAGACGTGATAGAATGGGTGGAAGACAGGAACCTTGAGATGATGCTTGTGAACCTTGATCAGAACAAGGCTTTCGATCGGGTACATCACACTTTCCTTTGGGAGGTGATGAAAAGAGTGGGGTTGGACGAAGGCTTCATTAGATGGATCAAGGTTTTGTATAACAATGTCATCTCAAGGGTATGCATTAATGGTAAGCTAGGCATGGGTATTCCAGTCAGGTGCGGGGTGAGGCAAGGATGCCCTCTGTCCCCCTTATTGTACGTGCTCTACATAGAACCCTTTCTACATCTGATTCGAGGTGATCCCCGGGTGGAAGGGGTGGTGGTCCCGGGGAGTGGGGGAGCACAGGCAAAAATAGCTGCCTATGCGGACGATATTTCGTTGTTTCTTACCACTGACAGCAGCCTTTCACAAGTACTACAGATAGTAGAGAGTCAGACCAGAGGGACAGGTGCTTTTTTGAACACGTCAAAATGTACTGTTAAATATTTTGGCAAGTGGAAAGAACGACAAGATGTGGCGGGTGGTCTTACCTTGGTGACGGGGCCGGTGAAGATTCTGGGAGTTCTCTACCATACGCAGGACTCGGCCAGGATCAATTGGGACCTGAGGATGGGGAAGGTTAAGCAAAAGATGGGCCTGTGGTTGAATAGGTCGCTGACATACACGGGGAAAGTGCTAGTTTTAAAGGTGGACGTACTGCCACTGCTGCTTCACTTGGCCTGCGTGTTCCCCCTGCCTGCTCGGCTCCGCCGAGACCTGGTGAGGGCGGTCTTCCACTTCGTTTGGAGTGGAACGCATGAGTATATAAGGAGGGCAGACATGTGCAGGCCAGTGGAGGGGGGTGGTAGGGCTGTTCCGGACTTCCCGTTGAAGTTAGACACTATTTTCATTGCAAATCTGTGTAAAACCCTATACGAAGACCCGGATCACCTCTGTGTTTGTTTTATTCGTTTGTGGTTCGCAGCTACGATGAAACACCTGGTAGTGTGGACGAACACAACGCCGAAGGCCCAAAAGCTGCCTTGGCATTATAGGCATGCTGTGGTGTGGCTCCAGAAACATCCGGAGTTCAGGAAGGGCTTGGGTTCAACGGATCATAGGCAAATGTATAGGGTTATTATGGAGAAGGGGGAACCTGCGGTCGTGGGGGTGTCGGAGGAGGAGTGGAGGCAGATCCAGCCGGTGGGTCTAGAACACAGACTCAAGGACCTCAACTGGCGGTTGCTCTGGAACAGGTTGCCCGTGAGGGACACGCTCCACAGGCATGGATTGTCCAGGCAGGACAAGTGCCCGCGTCCCGACTGTTCTGAGGTGGAGACCCTACTACATGTATTCTGGGGTTGTGTTTTCGCCCAAAGGGTGTGGGGTCACTGCGAGGAGCTCTTGCAGAAAGTCGCCCTTGATTTTGTTTTAACGAGCCGGGTGGTGATTCGAGGGATAAAGGGAGCGAGGAAATGGAATACAGAATTTTTGTTATGGTTTATACTAAGTTTAGTTAAGTTTTATATATGGGCAGCTAGGAAGGAACTGGTGGAGCACGGCGGTAGTGTTACAGCCGTGTCGGTATTTTGTAAAGTCAAAAACGATGTCAGCAGACGTGTCCGGTGGGACATCCTGCGGTGGGGTTTTGCAGCGGCAAAAGAAAGGTGGAAGGGGTTAATTTCTTTGGGGTGTTGAATTGTTTTTCTGTGTATGGTTTTGTTTCTGTATTTCTTGGTTTTATAATAATAATGGGAATGTTGGGGATGGAGGAGGGATTAATTTTGCATACTGGGCGGGATTATGGTAATGTAAGGAATTTGTGTAAATATTTTCGGTGACTGTGTTTTGGAGGTTTTCTGTTTGAACTAATATGAATATTGTCTTATTTATACTTTTTGGCTTTCTGATTTTTGATTTTGACTGT
>NW_028296680.1:7500-97500 GCF_055471065.1 Atractosteus spatula | reverse complement strand
TCCTCCTTTTTCCAGGGAGGCAGGCGTGGCTTGTGTGTGTGTGTGTGTGTGTGTGTGTGTGTGTGTGTGTGTGTGTGTGTGTGTGTGTGTCCCCGTCCTTGCAGGCGGGCCCCTTTCGACAGCCGGCCGTTTTCCCTCCAAAAAACTTAGTATATACACCTTTTCTTTCTTTTTTTCGGCAGGCAGGCAGGTGTGTGTGTGTCCCCGTCCCTCCCGAGAGAGCGCTGCCCCTTGCCTCTGCCCGCAGGTGCCGACGGTCCGCTTTCGCTTGCAGCTCACTCGGCACGGCTGCTGCTGGTGGGAGGGGCCTAAGCTAAGGAGGCCGGCCGGCTGGCGCCCCCCGCGGCTGCGGTCGTTGTCGGGCCGTTGACAGGAGATCAAAGAGCAGGGCCCCCGCCCGGGACTGGCGGGCAGGCAGGCGAGCAAGCAGGCAGGCAAGAGAGGGGGAGAGCGGAGTCCGGGCGGCCGGCAGCCGCGTGCGGACCGGGCTCCAGAGGCGTCGGCCTGCGCCGCTGCGCGCCAGCCGGACGCCCGCGCGCCCGCCCAAGGCCGGCGTCGGGCATCGCTTCTCGGCCTTTTGGCTAAGATCAAGTGTAGTATCTGTTCTTATCAGTTTAATATCTGATACGTCCCCCATCGGGGGACCACATATTAAACGGATTTTTGGAACAGGGAGCTGGATCAGGAGCTTGCTCCGTCCTCTCCACGCATCGGCCCGGTATTGCAGCGCCTCCGGGAACGGTGCACTACCTTCTCTCAGCGGTGAAAAGACAGACGTAGCTAGCAAGCAAGCGAGGTGGACCGGAGCTCCTTCCTCTCCGGTCTCGTCTCTCGTCCATCTGTGTGTCTCTGTGTCTCTCTCTCTCCCCCTCCCCGTTCCCGTGCTCCCTCCGTGCACTTTCCCGCGCCTCGACTCTCTCGGCAAGCAGGCCGGCCCCCTTTTCGGCTCCCGTGCGTTTTCCCTCCAAAAAACTTAGTTTTTTCCTCCTTTTTCCAGGGAGGCAGGCGTGGCTTGTGTGTGTGTGTGTGTGTGTGTGTGTGTGTGTGTGTGTGTGTGTGTGTGTGTGTGTGTCCCCGTCCTTGCAGGCGGGCCCCTTTCGACAGCCGGCCGTTTTCCCTCCAAAAAACTTAGTATATACACCTTTTCTTTCTTTTTTTCGGCAGGCAGGCAGGTGTGTGTGTGTCCCCGTCCCTCCCGAGAGAGCGCTGCCCCTTGCCTCTGCCCGCAGGTGCCGACGGTCCGCTTTCGCTTGCAGCTCACTCGGCACGGCTGCTGCTGGTGGGAGGGGCCTAAGCTAAGGAGGCCGGCCGGCTGGCGCCCCCCGCGGCTGCGGTCGTTGTCGGGCCGTTGACAGGAGATCAAAGAGCAGGGCCCCCGCCCGGGACTGGCGGGCAGGCAGGCGAGCAAGCAGGCAGGCAAGAGAGGGGGAGAGCGGAGTCCGGGCGGCCGGCAGCCGCGTGCGGACCGGGCTCCAGAGGCGTCGGCCTGCGCCGCTGCGCGCCAGCCGGACGCCCGCGCGCCCGCCCAAGGCCGGCGTCGGGCATCGCTTCTCGGCCTTTTGGCTAAGATCAAGTGTAGTATCTGTTCTTATCAGTTTAATATCTGATACGTCCCCCATCGGGGGACCACATATTAAACGGATTTTTGGAACAGGGAGCTGGATCAGGAGCTTGCTCCGTCCTCTCCACGCATCGGCCCGGTATTGCAGCGCCTCCGGGAACGGTGCACTACCTTCTCTCAGCGGTGAAAAGACAGACGTAGCTAGCAAGCAAGCGAGGTGGACCGGAGCTCCTTCCTCTCCGGTCTCGTCTCTCGTCCATCTGTGTGTCTCTGTGTCTCTCTCTCTCCCCCTCCCCGTTCCCGTGCTCCCTCCGTGCACTTTCCCGCGCCTCGACTCTCTCGGCAAGCAGGCCGGCCCCCTTTTCGGCTCCCGTGCGTTTTCGTTTTCCCTCCAAAAAACTTAGTTTTTTCCTCCTTTTTCCAGGGAGGCAGGCGTGGCTTGTGTGTGTGTGTGTGTGTGTGTGTGTGTGTGTGTGTGTGTGTGTGTGTGTGTGTCCCCGTCCTTGCAGGCGGGCCCCTTTCGACAGCCGGCCGTTTTCCCTCCAAAAAACTTAGTATATACACCTTTTCTTTCTTTTTTTCGGCAGGCAGGCAGGTGTGTGTGTGTCCCCGTCCCTCCCGAGAGAGCGCTGCCCCTTGCCTCTGCCCGCAGGTGCCGACGGTCCGCTTTCGCTTGCAGCTCACTCGGCACGGCTGCTGCTGGTGGGAGGGGCCTAAGCTAAGGAGGCCGGCCGGCTGGCGCCCCCCGCGGCTGCGGTCGTTGTCGGGCCGTTGACAGGAGATCAAAGAGCAGGGCCCCCGCCCGGGACTGGCGGGCAGGCAGGCGAGCAAGCAGGCAGGCAAGAGAGGGGGAGAGCGGAGTCCGGGCGGCCGGCAGCCGCGTGCGGACCGGGCTCCAGAGGCGTCGGCCTGCGCCGCTGCGCGCCAGCCGGACGCCCGCGCGCCCGCCCAAGGCCGGCGTCGGGCATCGCTTCTCGGCCTTTTGGCTAAGATCAAGTGTAGTATCTGTTCTTATCAGTTTAATATCTGATACGTCCCCCATCGGGGGACCACATATTAAACGGATTTTTGGAACAGGGAGCTGGATCAGGAGCTTGCTCCGTCCTCTCCACGCATCGGCCCGGTATTGCAGCGCCTCCGGGAACGGTGCACTACCTTCTCTCAGCGGTGAAAAGACAGACGTAGCTAGCAAGCAAGCGAGGTGGACCGGAGCTCCTTCCTCTCCGGTCTCGTCTCTCGTCCATCTGTGTGTCTCTGTGTCTCTCTCTCTCCCCCTCCCCGTTCCCGTGCTCCCTCCGTGCACTTTCCCGCGCCTCGACTCTCTCGGCAAGCAGGCCGGCCCCCTTTTCGGCTCCCGTGCGTTTTCCCTCCAAAAAACTTAGTTTTTTCCTCCTTTTTCCAGGGAGGCAGGCGTGGCTTGTGTGTGTGTGTGTGTGTGTGTGTGTGTGTGTGTGTGTGTGTGTGTGTGTGTGTGCCCCGTCCTTGCAGGCGGGCCCCTTTCGACAGCCGGCCGTTTTCCCTCCAAAAAACTTAGTATATACACCTTTTCTTTCTTTTTTTCGGCAGGCAGGCAGGTGTGTGTGTGTCCCCGTCCCTCCCGAGAGAGCGCTGCCCCTTGCCTCTGCCCGCAGGTGCCGACGGTCCGCTTTCGCTTGCAGCTCACTCGGCACGGCTGCTGCTGGTGGGAGGGGCCTAAGCTAAGGAGGCCGGCCGGCTGGCGCCCCCCGCGGCTGCGGTCGTTGTCGGGCCGTTGACAGGAGATCAAAGAGCAGGGCCCCCGCCCGGGACTGGCGGGCAGGCAGGCGAGCAAGCAGGCAGGCAAGAGAGGGGGAGAGCGGAGTCCGGGCGGCCGGCAGCCGCGTGCGGACCGGGCTCCAGAGGCGTCGGCCTGCGCCGCTGCGCGCCAGCCGGACGCCCGCGCGCCCGCCCAAGGCCGGCGTCGGGCATCGCTTCTCGGCCTTTTGGCTAAGATCAAGTGTAGTATCTGTTCTTATCAGTTTAATATCTGATACGTCCCCCATCGGGGGACCACATATTAAACGGATTTTTGGAACAGGGAGCTGGATCAGGAGCTTGCTCCGTCCTCTCCACGCATCGGCCCGGTATTGCAGCGCCTCCGGGAACGGTGCACTACCTTCTCTCAGCGGTGAAAAGACAGACGTAGCTAGCAAGCAAGCGAGGTGGACCGGAGCTCCTTCCTCTCCGGTCTCGTCTCTCGTCCATCTGTGTGTCTCTGTGTCTCTCTCTCTCCCCCTCCCCGTTCCCGTGCTCCCTCCGTGCACTTTCCCGCGCCTCGACTCTCTCGGCAAGCAGGCCGGCCCCCTTTTCGGCTCCCGTGCGTTTTCCCTCCAAAAAACTTAGTTTTTTCCTCCTTTTTCCAGGGAGGCAGGCGTGGCTTGTGTGTGTGTGTGTGTGTGTGTGTGTGTGTGTGTGTGTGTGTGTGTGTGTGTCCCCGTCCTTGCAGGCGGGCCCCTTTCGACAGCCGGCCGTTTTCCCTCCAAAAAACTTAGTATATACACCTTTTCTTTCTTTTTTTCGGCAGGCAGGCAGGTGTGTGTGTGTCCCCGTCCCTCCCGAGAGAGCGCTGCCCCTTGCCTCTGCCCGCAGGTGCCGACGGTCCGCTTTCGCTTGCAGCTCACTCGGCACGGCTGCTGCTGGTGGGAGGGGCCTAAGCTAAGGAGGCCGGCCGGCTGGCGCCCCCCGCGGCTGCGGTCGTTGTCGGGCCGTTGACAGGAGATCAAAGAGCAGGGCCCCCGCCCGGGACTGGCGGGCAGGCAGGCGAGCAAGCAGGCAGGCAAGAGAGGGGGAGAGCGGAGTCCGGGCGGCCGGCAGCCGCGTGCGGACCGGGCTCCAGAGGCGTCGGCCTGCGCCGCTGCGCGCCAGCCGGACGCCCGCGCGCCCGCCCAAGGCCGGCGTCGGGCATCGCTTCTCGGCCTTTTGGCTAAGATCAAGTGTAGTATCTGTTCTTATCAGTTTAATATCTGATACGTCCCCCATCGGGGGACCACATATTAAACGGATTTTTGGAACAGGGAGCTGGATCAGGAGCTTGCTCCGTCCTCTCCACGCATCGGCCCGGTATTGCAGCGCCTCCGGGAACGGTGCACTACCTTCTCTCAGCGGTGAAAAGACAGACGTAGCTAGCAAGCAAGCGAGGTGGACCGGAGCTCCTTCCTCTCCGGTCTCGTCTCTCGTCCATCTGTGTGTCTCTGTGTCTCTCTCTCTCCCCCTCCCCGTTCCCGTGCTCCCTCCGTGCACTTTCCCGCGCCTCGACTCTCTCGGCAAGCAGGCCGGCCCCCTTTTCGGCTCCCGTGCGTTTTCCCTCCAAAAAACTTAGTTTTTTCCTCCTTTTTCCAGGGAGGCAGGCGTGGCTTGTGTGTGTGTGTGTGTGTGTGTGTGTGTGTGTGTGTGTGTGTGTGTGTGTGTGTGTCCCCGTCCTTGCAGGCGGGCCCCTTTCGACAGCCGGCCGTTTTCCCTCCAAAAAACTTAGTATATACACCTTTTCTTTCTTTTTTTCGGCAGGCAGGCAGGTGTGTGTGTGTCCCCGTCCCTCCCGAGAGAGCGCTGCCCCTTGCCTCTGCCCGCAGGTGCCGACGGTCCGCTTTCGCTTGCAGCTCACTCGGCACGGCTGCTGCTGGTGGGAGGGGCCTAAGCTAAGGAGGCCGGCCGGCTGGCGCCCCCCGCGGCTGCGGTCGTTGTCGGGCCGTTGACAGGAGATCAAAGAGCAGGGCCCCCGCCCGGGACTGGCGGGCAGGCAGGCGAGCAAGCAGGCAGGCAAGAGAGGGGGAGAGCGGAGTCCGGGCGGCCGGCAGCCGCGTGCGGACCGGGCTCCAGAGGCGTCGGCCTGCGCCGCTGCGCGCCAGCCGGACGCCCGCGCGCCCGCCCAAGGCCGGCGTCGGGCATCGCTTCTCGGCCTTTTGGCTAAGATCAAGTGTAGTATCTGTTCTTATCAGTTTAATATCTGATACGTCCCCCATCGGGGGACCACATATTAAACGGATTTTTGGAACAGGGAGCTGGATCAGGAGCTTGCTCCGTCCTCTCCACGCATCGGCCCGGTATTGCAGCGCCTCCGGGAACGGTGCACTACCTTCTCTCAGCGGTGAAAAGACAGACGTAGCTAGCAAGCAAGCGAGGTGGACCGGAGCTCCTTCCTCTCCGGTCTCGTCTCTCGTCCATCTGTGTGTCTCTGTGTCTCTCTCTCTCCCCCTCCCCGTTCCCGTGCTCCCTCCGTGCACTTTCCCGCGCCTCGACTCTCTCGGCAAGCAGGCCGGCCCCCTTTTCGGCTCCCGTGCGTTTTCCCTCCAAAAAACTTAGTTTTTTCCTCCTTTTTCCAGGGAGGCAGGCGTGGCTTGTGTGTGTGTGTGTGTGTGTGTGTGTGTGTGTGTGTGTGTGTGTGTGTGTGTGTCCCCGTCCTTGCAGGCGGGCCCCTTTCGACAGCCGGCCGTTTTCCCTCCAAAAAACTTAGTATATACACCTTTTCTTTCTTTTTTTCGGCAGGCAGGCAGGTGTGTGTGTGTCCCCGTCCCTCCCGAGAGAGCGCTGCCCCTTGCCTCTGCCCGCAGGTGCCGACGGTCCGCTTTCGCTTGCAGCTCACTCGGCACGGCTGCTGCTGGTGGGAGGGGCCTAAGCTAAGGAGGCCGGCCGGCTGGCGCCCCCCGCGGCTGCGGTCGTTGTCGGGCCGTTGACAGGAGATCAAAGAGCAGGGCCCCCGCCCGGGACTGGCGGGCAGGCAGGCGAGCAAGCAGGCAGGCAAGAGAGGGGGAGAGCGGAGTCCGGGCGGCCGGCAGCCGCGTGCGGACCGGGCTCCAGAGGCGTCGGCCTGCGCCGCTGCGCGCCAGCCGGACGCCCGCGCGCCCGCCCAAGGCCGGCGTCGGGCATCGCTTCTCGGCCTTTTGGCTAAGATCAAGGTTTAAGCCGGCAAGCCCGCAATTCCGAGGTCTTAGTCCAGGGGGTCGGGAAGGCGAGGAGAGGCCGGATGGACTGGATGGACTGAAACGGGATCGTGGAGAGCGGAACCAGGAGGATCGGAGCAGTGACACGGAGGATTTTTGAAGCGGTGGATCGACTGGACGGCGACGGCGTTTTGTTGGAGTTGGTTGGAATCGGTTGCGGAACATGGCTGGATTTGTTGGGCTGAGGAAGGAGCGGAGGAAGAATTCCCTCCGCTTTTCACTGAGGAGCCGGGATGGACTGGACCAATGGACAAGAGTTAAGTTTAAGACTTTGATTTTGAAACAGTTGCTGGATGTTAAAATGTCAGATGTGTTTTGTTTGCAAGACTTTTGTTCTAGAGGACCTTTTGATTTGACGATGACAACGGAAATGCTTTGTTTTGAACTGTGGGAAAAGGTGCAAGCCAGGAGGAAGGAGGCCCCCTTGAGCCTCTTCCAGGTGGACCCGATGTTTGCTGGGGAACTAAAACGCATGACGGTTCACGTGTCGGACCCCTTCATTGCGGAGGAAGACATCGTGAGCCTTTTGGAGCAGTTTGTGTTTTTGCAGGGAAAAGGGAAGAAGGAGCTTGATGAAGATGACAAGGTCTGGACTGGGAAAAGGATTTATTGGATGAGGCTGCGGGAAGGGAGAGAGGGGGTAATCCACCCCCCAGCGTCCTTTACAATTGGAACGGAGAAAGGGTACCTGGAGTATCCAGGCCAACCCCTTACATGCTGGAGGTGTATGGAGCCGGGACATTTTGCGTCACAATGTGGGACAGTGTGTTGCAGTCGATGTGGGTCAAGGGGTCATGAGACAAGGGCTTGTGTGCAGTGTTATGCGTGTGGGAAGATGGGGCATAGGGTTGTGAATTGTAAGGAGGGGAAACAGAAGGGTGGTTTGACAGAACAGAAGGGGATGGGGAGAACGGAAAGTGTGACAGGACCTGGTTTTTCGATTGCGTATAGTGTAGAGGACATAGGTGGTTTGACAGAGCAGAAGGGGATGGGGAGACATGAAAGTGTGATGGAACCTGTTTTTACGATTAGGCAGAGTGTAGAGGACATGACTGGACGCAGTGTGAATGGACCAGGTGATGTGTATGACATTGGAGTTTTTGTGCAGTGTGAGGACAGTGATTGTACTTGTACGGGGAGAGAGGAAAATGCAATGGAATCCAAAGTTGAGGAAATTCAACGGAAGGGGAGAGTGAAAAGAGTTAGAAAGAGAGTGGTGAATGTACGACTTAACGATACAGACGGAGACAGTGGGAGTGGTGTGAATGAATCTTCGAGTGTTAGTAGTGTGGATGAATCAGTTGAGGAGTATGTGACACGGGCAGGAATTTTGGGAAATAGACAGAGAAACGAGAGTGTTGAGAATGGACGGAGGAGTGTTAATGTGAGTAATAGTGGGCGGTGTGAAGACAGTGTAAGGAAGAAAGTTGAATGTGGTTGAGGCAGTATATAAGAGCAGAAGGAAATTTGCATAAGGGGCGGGATTAAGGAAATGAGGGCTGTTTGGGTTTGATGAAGCATATGATTGGGAGGTTACGAATTCTTGTGTATTGAGATGGGCGGGTTGAGGATCAGGTTTTTTGGGGTTTTAAGTTTGAACGACAATGGTTTTGTTTAGAATAAGATGAAGACTTGGTTATGATAGTTTATGTATGATATGTTACCATGACTTGTTGTACGGGTTTGTTATTCTGGGTTGAGTTTGTTTTGCTTTATGTTTTATTAGATTTCAGTATGTCGTACTTATATATTTGGTTGAAACTTATGTGAATGTGAAAAAAACGAACTTTAATGAACTGATTTTCAATAAAATATAAAAAAAATCTGTTCTTATCAGTTTAATATCTGATACGTCCCCCATCGGGGGACCACATATTAAACGGATTTTTGGAACAGGGAGCTGGATCAGGAGCTTGCTCCGTCCTCTCCACGCATCGGCCCGGTATTGCAGCGCCTCCGGGAACGGTGCACTACCTTCTCTCAGCGGTGAAAAGACAGACGTAGCTAGCAAGCAAGCGAGGTGGACCGGAGCTCCTTCCTCTCCGGTCTCGTCTCTCGTCCATCTGTGTGTCTCTGTGTCTCTCTCTCTCCCCCTCCCCGTTCCCGTGCTCCCTCCGTGCACTTTCCCGCGCCTCGACTCTCTCGGCAAGCAGGCCGGCCCCCTTTTCGGCTCCCGTGCGTTTTCCCTCCAAAAAACTTAGTTTTTTCCTCCTTTTTCCAGGGAGGCAGGCGTGGCTTGTGTGTGTGTGTGTGTGTGTGTGTGTGTGTGTGTGTGTGTGTGTGTGTGTGTGTGTGTGTGTCCCCGTCCTTGCAGGCGGGCCCCTTTCGACAGCCGGCCGTTTTCCCTCCAAAAAACTTAGTATATACACCTTTTCTTTCTTTTTTTCGGCAGGCAGGCAGGTGTGTGTGTGTCCCCGTCCCTCCCGAGAGAGCGCTGCCCCTTGCCTCTGCCCGCAGGTGCCGACGGTCCGCTTTCGCTTGCAGCTCACTCGGCACGGCTGCTGCTGGTGGGAGGGGCCTAAGCTAAGGAGGCCGGCCGGCTGGCGCCCCCCGCGGCTGCGGTCGTTGTCGGGCCGTTGACAGGAGATCAAAGAGCAGGGCCCCCGCCCGGGACTGGCGGGCAGGCAGGCGAGCAAGCAGGCAGGCAAGAGAGGGGGAGAGCGGAGTCCGGGCGGCCGGCAGCCGCGTGCGGACCGGGCTCCAGAGGCGTCGGCCTGCGCCGCTGCGCGCCAGCCGGACGCCCGCGCGCCCAAGGCCGGCGTCGGGCATCGCTTCTCGGCCTTTTGGCTAAGATCAAGTGTAGTATCTGTTCTTATCAGTTTAATATCTGATACGTCCCCCATCGGGGGACCACATATTAAACGGATTTTTGGAACAGGGAGCTGGATCAGGAGCTTGCTCCGTCCTCTCCACGCATCGGCCCGGTATTGCAGCGCCTCCGGGAACGGTGCACTACCTTCTCTCAGCGGTGAAAAGACAGACGTAGCTAGCAAGCAAGCGAGGTGGACCGGAGCTCCTTCCTCTCCGGTCTCGTCTCTCGTCCATCTGTGTGTCTCTGTGTCTCTCTCTCTCCCCCTCCCCGTTCCCGTGCTCCCTCCGTGCACTTTCCCGCGCCTCGACTCTCTCGGCAAGCAGGCCGGCCCCCTTTTCGGCTCCCGTGCGTTTTCCCTCCAAAAAACTTAGTTTTTTCCTCCTTTTTCCAGGGAGGCAGGCGTGCTTGTGTGTGTGTGTGTGTGTGTGTGTGTGTGTGTGTGTGTGTGTGTGTGTGTGTGTGTGTGTGTCCCCGTCCTTGCAGGCGGGCCCCTTTCGACAGCCGGCCGTTTTCCCTCCAAAAAACTTAGTATATACACCTTTTCTTTCTTTTTTTCGGCAGGCAGGCAGGTGTGTGTGTGTCCCCGTCCCTCCCGAGAGAGCGCTGCCCCTTGCCTCTGCCCGCAGGTGCCGACGGTCCGCTTTCGCTTGCAGCTCACTCGGCACGGCTGCTGCTGGTGGGAGGGGCCTAAGCTAAGGAGGCCGGCCGGCTGGCGCCCCCCGCGGCTGCGGTCGTTGTCGGGCCGTTGACAGGAGATCAAAGAGCAGGGCCCCCGCCCGGGACTGGCGGGCAGGCAGGCGAGCAAGCAGGCAGGCAAGAGAGGGGGAGAGCGGAGTCCGGGCGGCCGGCAGCCGCGTGCGGACCGGGCTCCAGAGGCGTCGGCCTGCGCCGCTGCGCGCCAGCCGGACGCCCGCGCGCCCGCCCAAGGCCGGCGTCGGGCATCGCTTCTCGGCCTTTTGGCTAAGATCAAGTGTAGTATCTGTTCTTATCAGTTTAATATCTGATACGTCCCCCATCGGGGGACCACATATTAAACGGATTTTTGGAACAGGGAGCTGGATCAGGAGCTTGCTCCGTCCTCTCCACGCATCGGCCCGGTATTGCAGCGCCTCCGGGAACGGTGCACTACCTTCTCTCAGCGGTGAAAAGACAGACGTAGCTAGCAAGCAAGCGAGGTGGACCGGAGCTCCTTCCTCTCCGGTCTCGTCTCTCGTCCATCTGTGTGTCTCTGTGTCTCTCTCTCTCTCCCCCTCCCCGTTCCCGTGCTCCCTCCGTGCACTTTCCCGCGCCTCGACTCTCTCGGCAAGCAGGCCGGCCCCCTTTTCGGCTCCCGTGCGTTTTCCCTCCAAAAAACTTAGTTTTTTCCTCCTTTTTCCAGGGAGGCAGGCGTGGCTTGTGTGTGTGTGTGTGTGTGTGTGTGTGTGTGTGTGTGTGTGTGTGTGTGTGTGTGTGGTGTGTCCCCGTCCTTGCAGGCGGGCCCCTTTCGACAGCCGGCCGTTTTCCCTCCAAAAAACTTAGTATATACACCTTTTCTTTCTTTTTTTCGGCAGGCAGGCAGGTGTGTGTGTGTCCCCGTCCCTCCCGAGAGAGCGCTGCCCCTTGCCTCTGCCCGCAGGTGCCGACGGTCCGCTTTCGCTTGCAGCTCACTCGGCACGGCTGCTGCTGGTGGGAGGGGCCTAAGCTAAGGAGGCCGGCCGGCTGGCGCCCCCCGCGGCTGCGGTCGTTGTCGGGCCGTTGACAGGAGATCAAAGAGCAGGGCCCCCGCCCGGGACTGGCGGGCAGGCAGGCGAGCAAGCAGGCAGGCAAGAGAGGGGGAGAGCGGAGTCCGGGCGGCCGGCAGCCGCGTGCGGACCGGGCTCCAGAGGCGTCGGCCTGCGCCGCTGCGCGCCAGCCGGACGCCCGCGCGCCCGCCCAAGGCCGGCGTCGGGCATCGCTTCTCGGCCTTTTGGCTAAGATCAAGTGTAGTATCTGTTCTTATCAGTTTAATATCTGATACGTCCCCCATCGGGGGACCACATATTAAACGGATTTTTGGAACAGGGAGCTGGATCAGGAGCTTGCTCCGTCCTCCCACGCATCGGCCCGGTATTGCAGCGCCTCCGGGAACGGTGCACTACCTTCTCTCAGCGGTGAAAAGACAGACGTAGCTAGCAAGCAAGCGAGGTGGACCGGAGCTCCTTCCTCTCCGGTCTCGTCTCTCGTCCATCTGTGTGTCTCTGTGTCTCTCTCTCTCCCCCTCCCCGTTCCCGTGCTCCCTCCGTGCACTTTCCCGCGCCTCGACTCTCTCGGCAAGCAGGCCGGCCCCCTTTTCGGCTCCCGTGCGTTTTCCCTCCAAAAAACTTAGTTTTTTCCTCCTTTTTCCAGGGAGGCAGGCGTGGCTTGTGTGTGTGTGTGTGTGTGTGTGTGTGTGTGTGTGTGTGTGTGTGTGTGTGTGTGTGTCCCCGTCCTTGCAGGCGGGCCCCTTTCGACAGCCGGCCGTTTTCCCTCCAAAAAACTTAGTATATACACCTTTTCTTTCTTTTTTTCGGCAGGCAGGCAGGTGTGTGTGTGTCCCCGTCCCTCCCGAGAGAGCGCTGCCCCTTGCCTCTGCCCGCAGGTGCCGACGGTCCGCTTTCGCTTGCAGCTCACTCGGCACGGCTGCTGCTGGTGGGAGGGGCCTAAGCTAAGGAGGCCGGCCGGCTGGCGCCCCCCGCGGCTGCGGTCGTTGTCGGGCCGTTGACAGGAGATCAAAGAGCAGGGCCCCCGCCCGGGACTGGCGGGCAGGCAGGCGAGCAAGCAGGCAGGCAAGAGAGGGGGAGAGCGGAGTCCGGGCGGCCGGCAGCCGCGTGCGGACCGGGCTCCAGAGGCGTCGGCCTGCGCCGCTGCGCGCCAGCCGGACGCCCGCGCGCCCGCCCAAGGCCGGCGTCGGGCATCGCTTCTCGGCCTTTTGGCTAAGATCAAGTGTAGTATCTGTTCTTATCAGTTTAATATCTGATACGTCCCCCATCGGGGGACCACATATTAAACGGATTTTTGGAACAGGGAGCTGGATCAGGAGCTTGCTCCGTCCTCTCCACGCATCGGCCCGGTATTGCAGCGCCTCCGGGAACGGTGCACTACCTTCTCTCAGCGGTGAAAAGACAGACGTAGCTAGCAAGCAAGCGAGGTGGACCGGAGCTCCTTCCTCTCCGGTCTCGTCTCTCGTCCATCTGTGTGTCTCTGTGTCTCTCTCTCTCCCCCTCCCCGTTCCCGTGCTCCCTCCGTGCACTTTCCCGCGCCTCGACTCTCTCGGCAAGCAGGCCGGCCCCCTTTTCGGCTCCCGTGCGTTTTCCCTCCAAAAAACTTAGTTTTTTCCTCCTTTTTCCAGGGAGGCAGGCGTGGCTGTGTGTGTGTGTGTGTGTGTGTGTGTGTGTGTGTGTGTGTGTGTGTGTGTGTGTGTGTCCCCGTCCTTGCAGGCGGGCCCCTTTCGACAGCCGGCCGTTTTCCCTCCAAAAAACTTAGTATATACACCTTTTCTTTCTTTTTTTCGGCAGGCAGGCAGGTGTGTGTGTGTCCCCGTCCCTCCCGAGAGAGCGCTGCCCCTTGCCTCTGCCCGCAGGTGCCGACGGTCCGCTTTCGCTTGCAGCTCACTCGGCACGGCTGCTGCTGGTGGGAGGGGCCTAAGCTAAGGAGGCCGGCCGGCTGGCGCCCCCCGCGGCTGCGGTCGTTGTCGGGCCGTTGACAGGAGATCAAAGAGCAGGGCCCCCGCCCGGGACTGGCGGGCAGGCAGGCGAGCAAGCAGGCAGGCAAGAGAGGGGGAGAGCGGAGTCCGGGCGGCCGGCAGCCGCGTGCGGACCGGGCTCCAGAGGCGTCGGCCTGCGCCGCTGCGCGCCAGCCGGACGCCCGCGCGCCCGCCCAAGGCCGGCGTCGGGCATCGCTTCTCGGCCTTTTGGCTAAGATCAAGTGTAGTATCTGTTCTTATCAGTTTAATATCTGATACGTCCCCCATCGGGGGACCACATATTAAACGGATTTTTGGAACAGGGAGCTGGATCAGGAGCTTGCTCCGTCCTCTCCACGCATCGGCCCGGTATTGCAGCGCCTCCGGGAACGGTGCACTACCTTCTCTCAGCGGTGAAAAGACAGACGTAGCTAGCAAGCAAGCGAGGTGGACCGGAGCTCCTTCCTCTCCGGTCTCGTCTCTCGTCCATCTGTGTGTCTCTGTGTCTCTCTCTCTCCCCCTCCCCGTTCCCGTGCTCCCTCCGTGCACTTTCCCGCGCCTCGACTCTCTCGGCAAGCAGGCCGGCCCCCTTTTCGGCTCCCGTGCGTTTTCCCTCCAAAAAACTTAGTTTTTTCCTCCTTTTTCCAGGGAGGCAGGCGTGGCTTGTGTGTGTGTGTGTGTGTGTGTGTGTGTGTGTGTGTGTGTGTGTGTGTGTCCCCGTCCTTGCAGGCGGGCCCCTTTCGACAGCCGGCCGTTTTCCCTCCAAAAAACTTAGTATATACACCTTTTCTTTCTTTTTTTCGGCAGGCAGGCAGGTGTGTGTGTGTCCCCGTCCCTCCCGAGAGAGCGCTGCCCCTTGCCTCTGCCCGCAGGTGCCGACGGTCCGCTTTCGCTTGCAGCTCACTCGGCACGGCTGCTGCTGGTGGGAGGGGCCTAAGCTAAGGAGGCCGGCCGGCTGGCGCCCCCCGCGGCTGCGGTCGTTGTCGGGCCGTTGACAGGAGATCAAAGAGCAGGGCCCCCGCCCGGGACTGGCGGGCAGGCAGGCGAGCAAGCAGGCAGGCAAGAGAGGGGGAGAGCGGAGTCCGGGCGGCCGGCAGCCGCGTGCGGACCGGGCTCCAGAGGCGTCGGCCTGCGCCGCTGCGCGCCAGCCGGACGCCCGCGCGCCCGCCCAAGGCCGGCGTCGGGCATCGCTTCTCGGCCTTTTGGCTAAGATCAAGTGTAGTATCTGTTCTTATCAGTTTAATATCTGATACGTCCCCCATCGGGGGACCACATATTAAACGGATTTTTGGAACAGGGAGCTGGATCAGGAGCTTGCTCCGTCCTCTCCACGCATCGGCCCGGTATTGCAGCGCCTCCGGGAACGGTGCACTACCTTCTCTCAGCGGTGAAAAGACAGACGTAGCTAGCAAGCAAGCGAGGTGGACCGGAGCTCCTTCCTCTCCGGTCTCGTCTCTCGTCCATCTGTGTGTCTCTGTGTCTCTCTCTCTCCCCCTCCCCGTTCCCGTGCTCCCTCCGTGCACTTTCCCGCGCCTCGACTCTCTCGGCAAGCAGGCCGGCCCCCTTTTCGGCTCCCGTGCGTTTTCCCTCCAAAAAACTTAGTTTTTTCCTCCTTTTTCCAGGGAGGCAGGCGTGGCTTGTGTGTGTGTGTGTGTGTGTGTGTGTGTGTGTGTGTGTGTGTGTGTGTGTGTCCCCGTCCTTGCAGGCGGGCCCCTTTCGACAGCCGGCCGTTTTCCCTCCAAAAAACTTAGTATATACACCTTTTCTTTCTTTTTTTCGGCAGGCAGGCAGGTGTGTGTGTGTCCCCGTCCCTCCCGAGAGAGCGCTGCCCCTTGCCTCTGCCCGCAGGTGCCGACGGTCCGCTTTCGCTTGCAGCTCACTCGGCACGGCTGCTGCTGGTGGGAGGGGCCTAAGCTAAGGAGGCCGGCCGGCTGGCGCCCCCCGCGGCTGCGGTCGTTGTCGGGCCGTTGACAGGAGATCAAAGAGCAGGGCCCCCGCCCGGGACTGGCGGGCAGGCAGGCGAGCAAGCAGGCAGGCAAGAGAGGGGGAGAGCGGAGTCCGGGCGGCCGGCAGCCGCGTGCGGACCGGGCTCCAGAGGCGTCGGCCTGCGCCGCTGCGCGCCAGCCGGACGCCCGCGCGCCCGCCCAAGGCCGGCGTCGGGCATCGCTTCTCGGCCTTTTGGCTAAGATCAAGTGTAGTATCTGTTCTTATCAGTTTAATATCTGATACGTCCCCCATCGGGGGACCACATATTAAACGGATTTTTGGAACAGGGAGCTGGATCAGGAGCTTGCTCCGTCCTCTCCACGCATCGGCCCGGTATTGCAGCGCCTCCGGGAACGGTGCACTACCTTCTCTCAGCGGTGAAAAGACAGACGTAGCTAGCAAGCAAGCGAGGTGGACCGGAGCTCCTTCCTCTCCGGTCTCGTCTCTCGTCCATCTGTGTGTCTCTGTGTCTCTCTCTCTCCCCCTCCCCGTTCCCGTGCTCCCTCCGTGCACTTTCCCGCGCCTCGACTCTCTCGGCAAGCAGGCCGGCCCCCTTTTCGGCTCCCGTGCGTTTTCCCTCCAAAAAACTTAGTTTTTTCCTCCTTTTTCCAGGGAGGCAGGCGTGGCTTGTGTGTGTGTGTGTGTGTGTGTGTGTGTGTGTGTGTGTGTGTGTGTGTGTGTGTGTGTCCCCGTCCTTGCAGGCGGGCCCCTTTCGACAGCCGGCCGTTTTCCCTCCAAAAAACTTAGTATATACACCTTTTCTTTCTTTTTTTCGGCAGGCAGGCAGGTGTGTGTGTGTCCCCGTCCCTCCCGAGAGAGCGCTGCCCCTTGCCTCTGCCCGCAGGTGCCGACGGTCCGCTTTCGCTTGCAGCTCACTCGGCACGGCTGCTGCTGGTGGGAGGGGCCTAAGCTAAGGAGGCCGGCCGGCTGGCGCCCCCCGCGGCTGCGGTCGTTGTCGGGCCGTTGACAGGAGATCAAAGAGCAGGGCCCCCGCCCGGGACTGGCGGGCAGGCAGGCGAGCAAGCAGGCAGGCAAGAGAGGGGGAGAGCGGAGTCCGGGCGGCCGGCAGCCGCGTGCGGACCGGGCTCCAGAGGCGTCGGCCTGCGCCGCTGCGCGCCAGCCGGACGCCCGCGCGCCCGCCCAAGGCCGGCGTCGGGCATCGCTTCTCGGCCTTTTGGCTAAGATCAAGTGTAGTATCTGTTCTTATCAGTTTAATATCTGATACGTCCCCCATCGGGGGACCACATATTAAACGGATTTTTGGAACAGGGAGCTGGATCAGGAGCTTGCTCCGTCCTCTCCACGCATCGGCCCGGTATTGCAGCGCCTCCGGGAACGGTGCACTACCTTCTCTCAGCGGTGAAAAGACAGACGTAGCTAGCAAGCAAGCGAGGTGGACCGGAGCTCCTTCCTCTCCGGTCTCGTCTCTCGTCCATCTGTGTGTCTCTGTGTCTCTCTCTCTCCCCCTCCCCGTTCCCGTGCTCCCTCCGTGCACTTTCCCGCGCCTCGACTCTCTCGGCAAGCAGGCCGGCCCCCTTTTCGGCTCCCGTGCGTTTTCCCTCCAAAAAACTTAGTTTTTTCCTCCTTTTTCCAGGGAGGCAGGCGTGGCTTGTGTGTGTGTGTGTGTGTGTGTGTGTGTGTGTGTGTGTGTGTGTGTGTGTCCCCGTCCTTGCAGGCGGGCCCCTTTCGACAGCCGGCCGTTTTCCCTCCAAAAAACTTAGTATATACACCTTTTCTTTCTTTTTTTCGGCAGGCAGGCAGGTGTGTGTGTGTCCCCGTCCCTCCCGAGAGAGCGCTGCCCCTTGCCTCTGCCCGCAGGTGCCGACGGTCCGCTTTCGCTTGCAGCTCACTCGGCACGGCTGCTGCTGGTGGGAGGGGCCTAAGCTAAGGAGGCCGGCCGGCTGGCGCCCCCCGCGGCTGCGGTCGTTGTCGGGCCGTTGACAGGAGATCAAAGAGCAGGGCCCCCGCCCGGGACTGGCGGGCAGGCAGGCGAGCAAGCAGGCAGGCAAGAGAGGGGGAGAGCGGAGTCCGGGCGGCCGGCAGCCGCGTGCGGACCGGGCTCCAGAGGCGTCGGCCTGCGCCGCTGCGCGCCAGCCGGACGCCCGCGCGCCCGCCCAAGGCCGGCGTCGGGCATCGCTTCTCGGCCTTTTGGCCAAGATCCAAAAAGTACGTGGCAGGCCCGCGGCTTGAGGACTTGGCTGGGGGACGAGAAGGGCGACGGCGGAGAAGAGGAAGAGGAGAGAAGGCGCGGCGGAACCTTTTTTGAAGTCCGGGATACAGACGAGCCAGGAGGAGGGTCGGAGTCTTTTTTCTTTTGGAAGGATCGGGCGTCTCCAAGGACTGGTGAAGGCGATCGTCACCTTGCAGCGCGGCCTGGGTTCTCCTCAGCTCAGGGGTTACCCTGTGCTGGGGAGCCAGGCGATTTCCCGGGGCTTTTGTGACTTTCTTTTGCCGGCGACATGGAGGCTAGGAACTGGAGGGGTCAGCCTGCAGCAGGGCCTGGACTGAAGAACACCATCCAGTTCCGGTGGTTGGGTGATGTTGGCCTGATGCCGGGGAGAGAGGACTTCTCCCGGCATGTGTTGATGCGAGTTTTGAGCGTGGATTTGAAGGATGTGTTTTGCGTGCAGAGTTATGTCTCTCTGCGATTTTTCAATGTGACCTTTGAATCTGCAACGATGTACTGGAATGTGTTTCGGGCGGCCAGAGAAAAAAAGGATGCTGGACAATTGGAGAACTTTGAAGTGGTGGGACTTTGGGCACAAGAGGACAGAGTGGTGACGGTGCACATGCACAACCCTTTTGTGTTGGAAACGGACATTTATGCTTTTCTGAGTCGGTATGTGGAAATCTTGAACGATGGGTGGATGTTGAGGGATGGGGTGCGGGTATGGACGGGTCGGTGGCAGTATAGAGTCCGGTTTCAGCCGGACAATTCGTCGAAGGATGGTTTCAGGCATCCACCGGCTAATTTTTTCTTGGGTTCCAATCAGGGTTATTTGTTTTATGCAGGGCAACCGAAACTGTGTAGAAGATGTGGGGGGGAGGGTCACTTGGTGGCAAATTGCACTAAGATGATTTGTCGGAGGTGTGGGAAGGAGGGACACGAGGTGAGGGATTGCGAGGAGAGGCCGAGGTGCTCCTTGTGTAATGAGGCGGGACATTTGTTTAAAGATTGTTTTGAACGGCAGCCGGAGAGGGTAATAGCTCTTCGCACCGGACTAGCAGGGTTCCAGGAAGACGAAGGGACGAGCGAGGAGGAGGAGGAGGGAGTGCAGGAAGGTGGGGATATGGAATTGGGTGGTACAGAGGAGGAAGTTAGGAAGGTAGGGGGCGCAGGGAGGGGCAAGAAAAAGAAAAAGGGTAGGGGGAGGGCGGGGGAAGAGGGGGACGGGTTTAGAAGGGGTGGGGAAGGGGTTACAGTGGGGGAGGATAGAGATAAGGGAGCTGGGTTACCGGTGGAGGGGGGAGAGAGGAGTGAGGTTGAGAGAGAAGTAGCTGAAGATAAGGGGGATGGGGCGGGGGGTAGTGGTTTGGTGAGCGATAGGGTAGAGGGCACTGGGGAATCTGGGGACAGGGGAGATTTGGGAGAGGTGGGGGGGGGGGTGGGTTCTGGGGATCTGCAGGATATGGAGATGAGTGATGGTGACAGTACAGCAGAAGAGGGAAGCGGGGGAGATGACTTTGAAACAGTGGTGGGGAAAAAGAAAAAAAGGAAGCGGAAACAGAAGGACAAGCCTGGAGGGGAGTCGCTCTCGCCTCCCAGGTCAATAACGAAAGTTATAGGAAGGGAGGAAGCGGGTGAGGGTGGAGGTGTTGCTATGGAGGCCCCAGCTGTAGGGGGCGAGAGTTGGGGTAATACAGAAGATAGGTTGGGGGAGTGGGGCGGAAGCCAGATAGGTCATATCTGGTCTGCTAGCTCTCCGAGTAGCGTAGGCAGTTATGAGGGTCCAACACACGACACGGCTAATATAGAGGAATTTTTGAGTAGTGCGGATTTTAGTTAATAATGCAACAATGGGTTTTTTTGCCTTTACTGCAAATGTGAGAGGGTTGCAGGATAAGGTGAAAAGGACGGCGTTTTTTATATCTTTGAAGTCCGTGGTTTTTTCGGTTGCATTCTTACAGGAGGTTCATTTAAAGGATAGGAGAGATATAGGGTTTTTTTCTGAGGAATGGAAGGAGGGGGAAGCCAGATGGAGTGTGGGTGGGGTTCGTTCGTCGGGAGTGGGGATGGTGTTTAATGGGAGGGGGTGGGCGGTGGGCGATGCAATGTCTGTGTGGCCAGGCCGAGTGCTGTGTGTGGATGCGGAGTGGATGGGCGTGTGCTTGCGGTTAATCAATGTTTATGCCCCAGTGAACCTTAAGGAGAGGAAGGAATGTTTTGAAGCCATAACGCCACTGCTTTATACAAACCGTGTGGTGTTGTTGGGGGGAGATTTTAATGTGTGTTTGGATAAGGGGCGTGAGGTGGATTTTACAGGACAGTTTTGGGGGAGGGTAGTGAGGGAGTTTGGCCTGAAAGACGCGTATAGGTGTCTTTTCCCTAACCAGCAGGGATGTACGTGGAGGAACTCGCGGGGTGTCAGGAGCCGATTAGATTACTGGTTTGTGCCCCAGGGGGTGCGGGTGGTGGGCATGGTCTTGCGCCCATCGTGGTTCTCTGATCACGATGGGGTGCTGTGTGAGTTGGAGCTCGGCACGTTGAGCTTCGGAAGAGATGTGTGGAGGATGGATGTGACAGTTTTGCAGGATGAGAATTTCAGGAGGCAGTTTCGGGCATGGTTCAGGGAATGGGTTGGGTTGCAAGGTTGTTTTTCATCTTTGGTTGATTGGTGGGAATGTGTTAAAGGGAAGATCAGGGTGTTTGTTGGGGATTTTTGTAGAAGTGTTAGGAGGAAGGATATGAAAGAGGTGGAGAAAGCTGTGAAGAGGATCGAGATGTTGTATACTAGGGAGAATGCAGGGCAAGCCATGGATCACGGTTTATTGAGGGCCTTAAAAGCCCGTTTGAGAACCCTTTTTGAAGACAAAGCTCGGCGATTTTTGGTACGTAGGTGCCAGAATTATATTGACCAGCATGAGACGTGTTCTGCCTTCTTCTTTCAGCAGGTGAGGGTGAGACAGAGGGGGACAGTGATTAAAGCATTGCGCACTAGGGACGGTGATGTGGTGCATACGAACACAGAGATGGTGGAGTGTGCAACAGAATTTTATTCCAAGCTGTTTGAGGAGAAAGTGGTTGATGAAGGACTGGGGAATTATTTCTTGAGTTTTCTGAGAAACCGGTTGTCTAGCAGTGTGAAGGAGACCTTGGAGAAGCCCCTCACTTTAGAGGAATTGGAAAGTGCTCTAAAGTCTCTCAAGGATGGGAAGGTCCCAGGGGTGGATGGGCTCCCTAGGGAGTTCTATGCCGCCTTTTGGGATCTGCTGGGACCAGAGCTCCTTGCTGTCCTGAATGAGATCTACAGGGATGGCAAGTTGAGTAGGACTATGAGGGATGGTTCGATAGTGCTTTTGTTTAAAAAGGGGGATATGACGGACTTAAAGAACTGGAGACCAATCACCTTGTTGTCCACGGATTACAAGCTGGTTGCTAAGGTCCTCGTGAGCCGTTTGAGGACTGTGATGCCGGATTTGGTACATTCGGACCAAACCTGCGGAGTCCCGGGGCGATCGATTTTTTGGAACCTAGTTCTGGTCAGAGATGTGATCGCATGGGTGGAAGCTCAGAGGATCCCTTTGTTGCTGGTGAACGTGGATCAGGAGAAGGCTTTTGATAGAGTTCATCACGGGTTTTTATTTAGGATTTTGGCACATTTAGGGTTTGGGGATTTTTTTTTGCGTTGGTTAAGGATTTTGTACACAGAGGTAGGTAGCAGGGTGGTGGTTAATGGGCATAGGGGGGAGTGGTTTTTGCAGTCTTCTGGGGTGAGGCAAGGGTGCCCTCTGTCCCCCTTGTTGTATGTGCTGTTTGTAGAGGCTTTGGCATGTTGCTTGAGGGCAGACCCGGCGGTGCATGGGTTGTGGCTACCAGGGAGCGGAGGTGAGGTACTTAAAATCCTGCAGTACGCAGACGACGCCACACTGTTTTTGACATCTGAGAGTGGTGTGAGGCAAGCGCTGCACAGGTTCGGGCAGTTCGCAGCTGCCTCTGGGTCCAAGCTTAATGTGCAGAAGTCGGTGGCAATGGGGTGTGGCGGGTGGAGTACAGTGTGGTCGGTGCCGGGCGGGCTACAAGAATCTGAGAATGGGGTAAAGATTTTAGGGGTAGTTTTTCAAAAGAAAGGGAACGAGTTGCTTAATTGGAACTTGGTGTTTGCACGAGTGAGGGTGAAGTTTGGGTTGTGGAAGTCACGGCGGTTGTCCTTCTTGGGGAAGGTGATTGTTTTGAAAGCCGACGTTTTGCCAGCTTTAATGTATCTGGCTTATGTATATCCACTGCCAAAGACCTTTAGGAGACTGTTGACACGGATGGTCTTTGAGTTCATGTGGGGAGGGAAATATGAATACGTCAGGAGGGACATCATGTATATGGAGGTCAGTGAAGGTGGGAGGGGGGTCCCCAACTTCTCCCTCAAACTAGACTGTGTGTTTTTTTCAGGGTTGTGTAGGGTTCTTGGTGGAGGTGCTGGGGGGCGGTGCAAGAGTTTTGTGTGTCTGTGGTTTGAAGAGTGTATGAGGACAGTGTATGGGTGGTCGAATGCGAGGCCGCATGCAGCGTCAGCTCCCGCTCATTATAGGAGAGCGAGAGAGTTGAGGAAAGAAACGTTTCCTTTTGGGGACAAGGATGTCTGCCAGGACCATAGGAAACTGTATACATTGGTGATGGAGACTCGGAAGGTTACTCCGGTAGTATTGGGTATACGGACGGAGGTGTGGACCCGTGTTCAGCCTAAGGGGTTAGATCACGGCTTGATGGATCTGAACTGGAGGATCGTTCATGACAGATTGCCAGTGCGGCAGGTGCTTTATAGGCATAAGCTGTCTAAAACTAGAACTTGTCCAAGGGAGGGGTGTTCTGCAGAGGAAACAGTGCGGCACACTTTTTGGGAATGTGTTTTTGTTCGGGGACTATGGGGGGAATGTCAAGATGTACTGTTACAATTGTGTCCTCTTTTTGTTTTGTCATTTGATGTTATAAGATGGGGGTTCGTGTGCACTAATGTTTCATTGACAACAAGATTTCTGGGCTGGCTGCTTGTAAGCCTAGTTAAACAGGTGGTTTGGGACTCCCGTGAAGACACAGTCAAGAGGAATGTCGAGTGGTCGGTGGGGAGGGCAGTAGGGAGGGTAAAGGGGTTGGTGCGAGGGAGGGTTTTGAGGGATGTGCAGAAATATGGCTATTTTGCTGCCAGGGAGAAGTGGAAAAGCCTTTTTGAATTCTAATGGGGGACCTTTGTTTCTGTATAGTGTTGTACTGTTGGTGTGTTGATTTGCTGTGTGTGAAATAAATTTTGTTAAAAAAAAAAAAATCTGTTCTTATCAGTTTAATATCTGATACGTCCCCCATCGGGGGACCACATATTAAACGGATTTTTGGAACAGGGAGCTGGATCAGGAGCTTGCTCCGTCCTCTCCACGCATCGGCCCGGTATTGCAGCGCCTCCGGGAACGGTGCACTACCTTCTCTCAGCGGTGAAAAGACAGACGTAGCTAGCAAGCAAGCGAGGTGGACCGGAGCTCCTTCCTCTCCGGTCTCGTCTCTCGTCCATCTGTGTGTCTCTGTGTCTCTCTCTCTCCCCCTCCCCGTTCCCGTGCTCCCTCCGTGCACTTTCCCGCGCCTCGACTCTCTCGGCAAGCAGGCCGGCCCCCTTTTCGGCTCCCGTGCGTTTTCCCTCCAAAAAACTTAGTTTTTTCCTCCTTTTTCCAGGGAGGCAGGCGTGGCTTGTGTGTGTGTGTGTGTGTGTGTGTGTGTGTGTGTGTGTGTGTGTGTGTGTGTGTCCCCGTCCTTGCAGGCGGGCCCCTTTCGACAGCCGGCCGTTTTCCCTCCAAAAAACTTAGTATATACACCTTTTCTTTCTTTTTTTCGGCAGGCAGGCAGGTGTGTGTGTGTCCCCGTCCCTCCCGAGAGAGCGCTGCCCCTTGCCTCTGCCCGCAGGTGCCGACGGTCCGCTTTCGCTTGCAGCTCACTCGGCACGGCTGCTGCTGGTGGGAGGGGCCTAAGCTAAGGAGGCCGGCCGGCTGGCGCCCCCCGCGGCTGCGGTCGTTGTCGGGCCGTTGACAGGAGATCAAAGAGCAGGGCCCCCGCCCGGGACTGGCGGGCAGGCAGGCGAGCAAGCAGGCAGGCAAGAGAGGGGGAGAGCGGAGTCCGGGCGGCCGGCAGCCGCGTGCGGACCGGGCTCCAGAGGCGTCGGCCTGCGCCGCTGCGCGCCAGCCGGACGCCCGCGCGCCCGCCCAAGGCCGGCGTCGGGCATCGCTTCTCGGCCTTTTGGCTAAGATCAAGTGTAGTATCTGTTCTTATCAGTTTAATATCTGATACGTCCCCCATCGGGGGACCACATATTAAACGGATTTTTGGAACAGGGAGCTGGATCAGGAGCTTGCTCCGTCCTCTCCACGCATCGGCCCGGTATTGCAGCGCCTCCGGGAACGGTGCACTACCTTCTCTCAGCGGTGAAAAGACAGACGTAGCTAGCAAGCAAGCGAGGTGGACCGGAGCTCCTTCCTCTCCGGTCTCGTCTCTCGTCCATCTGTGTGTCTCTGTGTCTCTCTCTCTCCCCCTCCCCGTTCCCGTGCTCCCTCCGTGCACTTTCCCGCGCCTCGACTCTCTCGGCAAGCAGGCCGGCCCCCTTTTCGGCTCCCGTGCGTTTTCCCTCCAAAAAACTTAGTTTTTTCCTCCTTTTTCCAGGGAGGCAGGCGTGGCTTGTGTGTGTGTGTGTGTGTGTGTGTGTGTGTGTGTGTGTGTGTGTGTGTGTGTGTGTGTGTCCCCGTCCTTGCAGGCGGGCCCCTTTCGACAGCCGGCCGTTTTCCCTCCAAAAAACTTAGTATATACACCTTTTCTTTCTTTTTTTCGGCAGGCAGGCAGGTGTGTGTGTGTCCCCGTCCCTCCCGAGAGAGCGCTGCCCCTTGCCTCTGCCCGCAGGTGCCGACGGTCCGCTTTCGCTTGCAGCTCACTCGGCACGGCTGCTGCTGGTGGGAGGGGCCTAAGCTAAGGAGGCCGGCCGGCTGGCGCCCCCCGCGGCTGCGGTCGTTGTCGGGCCGTTGACAGGAGATCAAAGAGCAGGGCCCCCGCCCGGGACTGGCGGGCAGGCAGGCGAGCAAGCAGGCAGGCAAGAGAGGGGGAGAGCGGAGTCCGGGCGGCCGGCAGCCGCGTGCGGACCGGGCTCCAGAGGCGTCGGCCTGCGCCGCTGCGCGCCAGCCGGACGCCCGCGCGCCCGCCCAAGGCCGGCGTCGGGCATCGCTTCTCGGCCTTTTGGCTAAGATCAAGTGTAGTATCTGTTCTTATCAGTTTAATATCTGATACGTCCCCCATCGGGGGACCACATATTAAACGGATTTTTGGAACAGGGAGCTGGATCAGGAGCTTGCTCCGTCCTCTCCACGCATCGGCCCGGTATTGCAGCGCCTCCGGGAACGGTGCACTACCTTCTCTCAGCGGTGAAAAGACAGACGTAGCTAGCAAGCAAGCGAGGTGGACCGGAGCTCCTTCCTCTCCGGTCTCGTCTCTCGTCCATCTGTGTGTCTCTGTGTCTCTCTCTCTCCCCCTCCCCGTTCCCGTGCTCCCTCCGTGCACTTTCCCGCGCCTCGACTCTCTCGGCAAGCAGGCCGGCCCCCTTTTCGGCTCCCGTGCGTTTTCCCTCCAAAAAACTTAGTTTTTTCCTCCTTTTTCCAGGGAGGCAGGCGTGGCTTGTGTGTGTGTGTGTGTGTGTGTGTGTGTGTGTGTGTGTGTGTGTGTGTGTGTGTCCCCGTCCTTGCAGGCGGGCCCCTTTCGACAGCCGGCCGTTTTCCCTCCAAAAAACTTAGTATATACACCTTTTCTTTCTTTTTTTCGGCAGGCAGGCAGGTGTGTGTGTGTCCCCGTCCCTCCCGAGAGAGCGCTGCCCCTTGCCTCTGCCCGCAGGTGCCGACGGTCCGCTTTCGCTTGCAGCTCACTCGGCACGGCTGCTGCTGGTGGGAGGGGCCTAAGCTAAGGAGGCCGGCCGGCTGGCGCCCCCCGCGGCTGCGGTCGTTGTCGGGCCGTTGACAGGAGATCAAAGAGCAGGGCCCCCGCCCGGGACTGGCGGGCAGGCAGGCGAGCAAGCAGGCAGGCAAGAGAGGGGGAGAGCGGAGTCCGGGCGGCCGGCAGCCGCGTGCGGACCGGGCTCCAGAGGCGTCGGCCTGCGCCGCTGCGCGCCAGCCGGACGCCCGCGCGCCCGCCCAAGGCCGGCGTCGGGCATCGCTTCTCGGCCTTTTGGCTAAGATCAAGTGTAGTATCTGTTCTTATCAGTTTAATATCTGATACGTCCCCCATCGGGGGACCACATATTAAACGGATTTTTGGAACAGGGAGCTGGATCAGGAGCTTGCTCCGTCCTCTCCACGCATCGGCCCGGTATTGCAGCGCCTCCGGGAACGGTGCACTACCTTCTCTCAGCGGTGAAAAGACAGACGTAGCTAGCAAGCAAGCGAGGTGGACCGGAGCTCCTTCCTCTCCGGTCTCGTCTCTCGTCCATCTGTGTGTCTCTGTGTCTCTCTCTCTCCCCCTCCCCGTTCCCGTGCTCCCTCCGTGCACTTTCCCGCGCCTCGACTCTCTCGGCAAGCAGGCCGGCCCCCTTTTCGGCTCCCGTGCGTTTTCCCTCCAAAAAACTTAGTTTTTTCCTCCTTTTTCCAGGGAGGCAGGCGTGGCTTGTGTGTGTGTGTGTGTGTGTGTGTGTGTGTGTGTGTGTGTGTGTGTGTGTGTGTGTGTCCCCGTCCTTGCAGGCGGGCCCCTTTCGACAGCCGGCCGTTTTCCCTCCAAAAAACTTAGTATATACACCTTTTCTTTCTTTTTTTCGGCAGGCAGGCAGGTGTGTGTGTGTCCCCGTCCCTCCCGAGAGAGCGCTGCCCCTTGCCTCTGCCCGCAGGTGCCGACGGTCCGCTTTCGCTTGCAGCTCACTCGGCACGGCTGCTGCTGGTGGGAGGGGCCTAAGCTAAGGAGGCCGGCCGGCTGGCGCCCCCCGCGGCTGCGGTCGTTGTCGGGCCGTTGACAGGAGATCAAAGAGCAGGGCCCCCGCCCGGGACTGGCGGGCAGGCAGGCGAGCAAGCAGGCAGGCAAGAGAGGGGGAGAGCGGAGTCCGGGCGGCCGGCAGCCGCGTGCGGACCGGGCTCCAGAGGCGTCGGCCTGCGCCGCTGCGCGCCAGCCGGACGCCCGCGCGCCCGCCCAAGGCCGGCGTCGGGCATCGCTTCTCGGCCTTTTGGCTAAGATCAAGTGTAGTATCTGTTCTTATCAGTTTAATATCTGATACGTCCCCCATCGGGGGACCACATATTAAACGGATTTTTGGAACAGGGAGCTGGATCAGGAGCTTGCTCCGTCCTCTCCACGCATCGGCCCGGTATTGCAGCGCCTCCGGGAACGGTGCACTACCTTCTCTCAGCGGTGAAAAGACAGACGTAGCTAGCAAGCAAGCGAGGTGGACCGGAGCTCCTTCCTCTCCGGTCTCGTCTCTCGTCCATCTGTGTGTCTCTGTGTCTCTCTCTCTCCCCCTCCCCGTTCCCGTGCTCCCTCCGTGCACTTTCCCGCGCCTCGACTCTCTCGGCAAGCAGGCCGGCCCCCTTTTCGGCTCCCGTGCGTTTTCCCTCCAAAAAACTTAGTTTTTTCCTCCTTTTTCCAGGGAGGCAGGCGTGGCTTGTGTGTGTGTGTGTGTGTGTGTGTGTGTGTGTGTGTGTGTGTGTGTGTGTGTGTGTGTCCCCGTCCTTGCAGGCGGGCCCCTTTCGACAGCCGGCCGTTTTCCCTCCAAAAAACTTAGTATATACACCTTTTCTTTCTTTTTTTCGGCAGGCAGGCAGGTGTGTGTGTGTCCCCGTCCCTCCCGAGAGAGCGCTGCCCCTTGCCTCTGCCCGCAGGTGCCGACGGTCCGCTTTCGCTTGCAGCTCACTCGGCACGGCTGCTGCTGGTGGGAGGGGCCTAAGCTAAGGAGGCCGGCCGGCTGGCGCCCCCCGCGGCTGCGGTCGTTGTCGGGCCGTTGACAGGAGATCAAAGAGCAGGGCCCCCGCCCGGGACTGGCGGGCAGGCAGGCGAGCAAGCAGGCAGGCAAGAGAGGGGGAGAGCGGAGTCCGGGCGGCCGGCAGCCGCGTGCGGACCGGGCTCCAGAGGCGTCGGCCTGCGCCGCTGCGCGCCAGCCGGACGCCCGCGCGCCCGCCCAAGGCCGGCGTCGGGCATCGCTTCTCGGCCTTTTGGCTAAGATCAAGTGTAGTATCTGTTCTTATCAGTTTAATATCTGATACGTCCCCCATCGGGGGACCACATATTAAACGGATTTTTGGAACAGGGAGCTGGATCAGGAGCTTGCTCCGTCCTCTCCACGCATCGGCCCGGTATTGCAGCGCCTCCGGGAACGGTGCACTACCTTCTCTCAGCGGTGAAAAGACAGACGTAGCTAGCAAGCAAGCGAGGTGGACCGGAGCTCCTTCCTCTCCGGTCTCGTCTCTCGTCCATCTGTGTGTCTCTGTGTCTCTCTCTCTCCCCCTCCCCGTTCCCGTGCTCCCTCCGTGCACTTTCCCGCGCCTCGACTCTCTCGGCAAGCAGGCCGGCCCCCTTTTCGGCTCCCGTGCGTTTTCCCTCCAAAAAACTTAGTTTTTTCCTCCTTTTTCCAGGGAGGCAGGCGTGGCTTGTGTGTGTGTGTGTGTGTGTGTGTGTGTGTGTGTGTGTGTGTGTGTGTGTGTGTGTGTGTCCCCGTCCTTGCAGGCGGGCCCCTTTCGACAGCCGGCCGTTTTCCCTCCAAAAAACTTAGTATATACACCTTTTCTTTCTTTTTTTCGGCAGGCAGGCAGGTGTGTGTGTGTCCCCGTCCCTCCCGAGAGAGCGCTGCCCCTTGCCTCTGCCCGCAGGTGCCGACGGTCCGCTTTCGCTTGCAGCTCACTCGGCACGGCTGCTGCTGGTGGGAGGGGCCTAAGCTAAGGAGGCCGGCCGGCTGGCGCCCCCCGCGGCTGCGGTCGTTGTCGGGCCGTTGACAGGAGATCAAAGAGCAGGGCCCCCGCCCGGGACTGGCGGGCAGGCAGGCGAGCAAGCAGGCAGGCAAGAGAGGGGGAGAGCGGAGTCCGGGCGGCCGGCAGCCGCGTGCGGACCGGGCTCCAGAGGCGTCGGCCTGCGCCGCTGCGCGCCAGCCGGACGCCCGCGCGCCCGCCCAAGGCCGGCGTCGGGCATCGCTTCTCGGCCTTTTGGCCAAGATCCAAAAGCGCGTGGCTTGACCGCGGCTGGAGGGCTTACCAAAAGACGAGAAGGGCGGAGGACGGGGAGAGCGGCGGACCCTACCGGAGGGGACTCCATTACGAGGAAGGCAACAAGGCGGCAACCAGGCGGAAGACACCCTTTGAAGACCGCGGAGTCCGGAAGATCTTGAGCCACCACTGGAATCGCTCTGGGTTGAGCCCAGGGGGTGAAGGTGGGGCTCCCAGATGACGGCAGCGAAGGGTGAGTTGCCTTTCCCTCTGGCGGCCGGGCACCCTCTGTCCCGTGAGGGGCAGATGCGGCGCACGGTGCGCTTCGTATTGAAGAGCCAGGAAGATGCGGCAGAATGGATGGTCAGGAGGACCTTCGAGAGAAGAATAGTTTTCGATTTGTTAGGAGTCAGGAAGGAAGACATCCTGTGCATTCAGGATTTTCAGAACAGGAACCTCTACGATCTAACGGTAACCTCGGAACCTGAAGTGATCAGGGTATGGAACAAGATAGAGCTTCTGAGAAACACGGAACCCTTGGCAAAATTTGTAATTGAACCCCTGTTCGCCCGTGAACTCCGGCCAATTACTGTCCATATGTTTAATGGCAATGTACCAGAGTCTATCGTCTCTATCTTTCTAAAGAGATTTGTAGATCTTCAAGGCGAAGGAAAAAAGGTCATGGATGAGGAGAACGTCTGGACGGCCAAATGGCGGTACATGGCGAGGTTCCGGACCTGTTTGATGACACCTGGAGGCGTGCTGCACCCCCCGGCTACCTTCACCATTGGCCCCAATAGAGGTTACCTTATGTACCCGGGGCAACCGAAAACGTGCAGACGATGTGGCCAGGAGGGGCACCTGGTGGTGGATTGCAGGACAGAGATCTGCAGGAGGTGCGGCCGAACCGGGCACGTGGCGGCGGTGTGCCACCACGCCTTGGTGTGTAACCTGTGCGGTGAGGAGGGCCACCTGTATAGGAATTGCCCAAAGAAGGTCCGGAGCTTCGCCTCAGTCGTCTCGGGAGAGGTGGAAGGGCAAGCAGGAACTCCTACACCACAGGGGAGGAAAGACGAAGGTCCTACTTACCTGGCAGACGACCCCGCGGAACAGGGGACAAGAGAAGGTGCGTCGTCAGAAAATTCAGAACCAAGTCCCCAGGAAGCTGCGGACGGTGAGGAGACGGAACATCAGAACCCTCCCGCTGATGGTCTGACACCTGCGGCGCCACAAGAGGGAGCCAGAGAAGAGGCATCCTCGGGCGGCGAGTGGACGCCTGTGGAGAACAAAAAGAAGAAGAATAAGAAGAAGGAAAAGAAGGGTAAAAGACAAAGAGAGTCCTCAGAAGAAGATGGCGAATGGGATGGAGACAAAAGAGTCAAGGAAGCATGGTCTCCCCCAGATGAAGACTCCATGACTTCTGATAGTGAGTCCGAGGGCCCTGAGAGTGTGTCGGTCGAGGGAGACGAGACCAGGGTGGACGGGGACTCTGTGGAAGGTCCAAGGGAAGAAGAGGAACTGGAACAGGATCCAGCTCAGAAGGAACCTGGCACCGGTCCAGAACAGGAGGTTGAAGAGATGGATGAAGAAGCGGAGAGACCTAACCCCCAGCCAGAAGAAGAAGGAGGAGGGGGCAGGCCCCCCCCCCCAACTGAGTCGCACTCCTCCTGGGCCGAGCAGGCCGGAGAAGGGGCGATGGGAACAGGGCTAAATTTCCAGCCTGAAAATTTAATCGACTCAGATGAGAGTGGCTCCATACCTTTGAGCGGAAGGTCAGGTCCGGACGGAGAGTCTTCCTTTGTCCCGGCCTCCCCGTCGCTATCTGGGTTTTTCAGCCCTGGTAGCAGCACCGGTTCAGAAGATCCCCCGAGCTGACTTCAGTGAAGTTGAACCCCCCCCCAAGAATGCCGAATGGGCCCTTGGAGCACCCTGAGTGTAAGACTTCCTCTCCTTTCCCATGGATTACACCATCTGCTCGGTCAACGTCAGGGGGTTGAAAAATAAAATCAAACGTGTTGCGGTCTTTAAAGACTTGGCCGAGAGACGTTTTAGTTTTTGTTTTCTTCAAGAAGCGCACTTGGGGTCGGAGAGGGATGTTCTTGATTTTAAGAGCGACTGGCGCAAAGGGGACTCGTGGTGGAGTGTGGGGGGAGTGCATTCCTCGGGAGTGGGGATTCTCAGCGGATCGCCGAACTTTGTGGCTAGTGAGGCCACATCGGTCGTCCCTGGGCGCCTCCTAGTGGTAGACGGGGTATGGGACACAATGCGGGTCCGGCTGGTCGCCGTGTACGGGCCGGCGGAAAGGCGCTTACAGGCGTCCTTTTTAAGAGCACTTGAGCCTTTACTCTTCACTAATCGCTCCGTCTTAGTGGGGGGTGATTTTAACATCGATGTGAGTGATGTGCGTGGTTCGGGTGTGAGTGTTTTGTGCGAATTAATGCACCGGTTTCGTTTGCAGGACTGTTTTGAGGGAACTGGGCCTGCCTCTAAGGTTTATACCTGGAGCAACGGGCGGGACAGTTTTAGGCGGTTGGACTACATTTTTACTACCTTAAAGGGTGTAGTCCAAGCTAGGCGGGTTGGCCCAGTTTGGTTCTCTGATCACCTCCTGCTGGCTGTAACCGTGATCCCTGAGGCTTCCACTTATAAGACCCGGTACTGGAGGCTGAACGTGCAGGTTCTGTCCGAGGCAGAATACCTAGCCCGGATAGCGAGCCTGCTGGGCAGCTTCCAGAGGAAGAGGTGGAGTTTCCCGACGGCGGTCCTTTGGTGGGAAGCCTGCAAGAAGGCTATAGCCAAGGCCTCCATAAGTTATTGTCGGCACAGGCAGTCGGTGGGTAGGGAGACTCTAGCCCGTTTACAACGGGAGCTAGAGGCGGTGTACGCGGCATTCAACGGGGGCGGTTCCTTCGATGCGGCTAAAGCCGCGGAGATCAGAACTCGTCTAAAAGAGTTTTGGTCTTCGAGGGCTAAAGACTTCCTGTTTAGGTTGAAGGGCGACCTGATTGAGAACGAGGAAAAATGCTCGTCCCACTTCTTCGGCTCGGTCCGAGCGAGGCAGGCAAGGACCAGCTTCGAGGCCCTCCGTCAGGCAGACGGCACGATGACGAGCGACGGGCAACAGATGGTGGAGTGTGCCTCGGAGTTTTATAGGTCCTTGTTCGCAGAGAAACCTGTAGACTCGAGCCGGTGGGAGGACTGGTTGACGGGCATTGGAGAGGGAACTAAGGTCGCCCCAGACCTGGAGGGGAGTCTGACTGCCGCCGAGCTAAAAGCGGCGGCTGCCGGCCTGCGTAAGGGAACTGCCCCAGGGCTTGACGGCCTGCCCACAGATTTTTACATTGCCTTTTGGGATCTGTTACAACCGATGCTTATGGAGGTCTTTGGTGAGATACTGCAGGTAGGGGAGATGGGGACAACTATGAAGGTTGGGGTGTTGTCCCTCATCTTCAAAAAGGGTGAGAAGACCGATCTGGAAAACTGGAGGCCGATCCAGTTACTTTGCACCGATTACAAGATCCTCGCTAAGGTGCTGGGTAATCGACTGAGGAAGGTTATGCCAGATCTGGTCTGCAGAGACCAGACCTGCAGTGTCGAGGGCCGGAGGATCGTTTGGAATCTCCACCTCATCAGGGACACGGTGGCATGGGTAGAAGACCGCGGACTGGCGCTCATGCTGGTCAGCCTCGACCAGAGTAAGGCTTTTGATAGGGTCCACCATGCTTTCCTCTGGGAGGTGCTGATACGGCTGGGCGTGGGCCACACCTTCGTCAGATGGATCCAGACCCTGTATAACGGAGTCGTGTCTCGGGTGAGTATCAACGGGAGAGTGGGGGCCGGAGTGCCGGTCGGGTGCGGGGTGAGGCAGGGGTGCCCCCTGTCTCCCCTGCTTTACGTCCTCTACTCTGAGCCCCTCCTCCACGTGATAAGTAAGGACCCTCTGATCGAGGGTGTGGTAGTCCCAGGCAGCGGGGGTGAACAGGTGAAGGTCGCGGCGTATGCCGATGACATCTCCCTGTTCCTGACGTCTGACAGTAGTATTTGCCGGGTACTTGAACTGTTGGACGAACACTCAGCCTGCACTGGGTCCCGTTTAAACAGGGACAAGTGCGCAGTCAAGTACTTCGGCAAATGGAGGGACAGGAGAGAAGAGGTGGGCGGCCTCCCCCTGGAGTCGGGCCCAGTAAAGATCTTGGGCATCCGTTTCCACTCAGGCGACTCCGCCAGGTTGAACTGGGAGGACAGGTTGCGGAAAGTGAACCAAAAATTGGGTATGTGGCAGGACAGATCACTGTCCTACTCTGGTAAGGTGTTGGTTTTGAAAGTGGATGTCCTGCCAACTTTACTATATCTGGCCAGGGTGTTTCCGCTGCCTGTCTGCCTTAGAAGAGACCTGGTGAGAGCCGTCTTCCGCTTCATTTGGGGCGGAGGATATGAGTATATCGCCCGGGTGGAGATGTGCAGACCAATTGAGGAAGGGGGGAGAACCGTCCCAGATTTGCCGGCTAAGTTAGACACCCTGTTCGTGGCGGGTCTGTGCAAGACCCTCCACGAGGACCCCGACCACCTGTGTGTCTATTTTATAAGGTTATGGCTGGCTGCCACTGTGAGGCACCTTGTGGTCTGGTCTAATAGGACACCCAGCGCTGAGCAACTGCCCCCGCACTACGGGCACGCTAGGAAGTGGCTGAGAAGGCATCCTGAAGCCAGAGAAGGGCAGGCCTTACTAGACCACAGGGCCTTGTACAAAGCAGTGGTGGCAAGGACGACCCCAGCGGTGGTTGGGGTCTCAGAGAGGGCTTGGCGGCAAATCCAACCCGCGGGCCTAGATAACAGACTCAGGGATCTAAACTGGCTCGCCCTCTGGAACCGCCTGCCCGTTAGAGAGACCCTCCACAACCATGGTCTCTCCAGACACAACAGGTGTCCTCGCCCGGATTGTCTAGAGCCTGAAACAGTCCTGCATGTGTTCTGGGGGTGTGTGTTTGCACAAAGGGTGTGGGGTTTGTGTGGAGATTTGTGTTCACGAGTAATGGGTGATTTGGTGCTGTCCAGCCACACAGTTCTCAAAGGTGTCCCGGGGCCCCGCAAGTGGAATCGTGCTTTCCTAGTGTGGCTGGTGATCAGTCTTGTTAAGTTTTATCTTTGGGCCTCCCGGAAGGAGTTGATCAGCCACGGAAGGGGAGACTCAGCAGACAACATTGCCTGGAAGGCGCGGCACGACGTCGCCAGACGTATCCAGTGGGACATCCGGAGATGGGGTTTCGCCGCGGCAAAAGAACGTTGGAAGGGGTTGTTTTCATTGGGGTGATTCTGGTGTACAGTTTGTGTTCTTTAGGGGACTTGTGTGTCTGTAATTTGTATTTCTAAGAATATGGGAGCAATAGGGAATTTGGGGAGGGGCTGGTTTTGCATAAGGGGCGGGATTATGTTAATGAACGGTTTATGTAAGTTTTATGTAGTTTGGGGTTCTATTGTTTCCAGATGATAATGATTTTGGTTTGTTGTATTTTGTATTTTTGTAATAAAAAAAAAAAAAAAAAATCTGTTCTTATCAGTTTAATATCTGATACGTCCCCCATCGGGGGACCACATATTAAACGGATTTTTGGAACAGGGAGCTGGATCAGGAGCTTGCTCCGTCCTCTCCACGCATCGGCCCGGTATTGCAGCGCCTCCGGGAACGGTGCACTACCTTCTCTCAGCGGTGAAAAGACAGACGTAGCTAGCAAGCAAGCGAGGTGGACCGGAGCTCCTTCCTCTCCGGTCTCGTCTCTCGTCCATCTGTGTGTCTCTGTGTCTCTCTCTCTCCCCCTCCCCGTTCCCGTGCTCCCTCCGTGCACTTTCCCGCGCCTCGACTCTCTCGGCAAGCAGGCCGGCCCCCTTTTCGGCTCCCGTGCGTTTTCCCTCCAAAAAACTTAGTTTTTTCCTCCTTTTTCCAGGGAGGCAGGCGTGGCTTGTGTGTGTGTGTGTGTGTGTGTGTGTGTGTGTGTGTGTGTGTGTGTGTGTGTGTGTCCCCGTCCTTGCAGGCGGGCCCCTTTCGACAGCCGGCCGTTTTCCCTCCAAAAAACTTAGTATATACACCTTTTCTTTCTTTTTTTCGGCAGGCAGGCAGGTGTGTGTGTGTCCCCGTCCCTCCCGAGAGAGCGCTGCCCCTTGCCTCTGCCCGCAGGTGCCGACGGTCCGCTTTCGCTTGCAGCTCACTCGGCACGGCTGCTGCTGGTGGGAGGGGCCTAAGCTAAGGAGGCCGGCCGGCTGGCGCCCCCCGCGGCTGCGGTCGTTGTCGGGCCGTTGACAGGAGATCAAAGAGCAGGGCCCCCGCCCGGGACTGGCGGGCAGGCAGGCGAGCAAGCAGGCAGGCAAGAGAGGGGGAGAGCGGAGTCCGGGCGGCCGGCAGCCGCGTGCGGACCGGGCTCCAGAGGCGTCGGCCTGCGCCGCTGCGCGCCAGCCGGACGCCCGCGCGCCCGCCCAAGGCCGGCGTCGGGCATCGCTTCTCGGCCTTTTGGCTAAGATCAAGGTTTAAGCCGGCAAGCCCGCAATTCCGAGGTCTTAGTCCAGGGGGTCGGGAAGGCGACGGGAGGAGCGGATGAGGAGCGGACGAGGAGCTGTCGAGGAGCTGACGAGGATTCGGAGTTGCTGAGTATCCGGGCCGGAGGACTGCTGAGCGAGGGGAACGTTGGAGGCAGACGAGTCGAAGGGTACCTGGTTGCTGGGATCCTGTTCCTGTGGAGGCGGTGATGGGCGAGCGGAGTGGCGGAATGGCGGCGGGAGACCCTCGGTCCCGAGAGGGACGGATGAGGGACTCTGTGCGGTTCGTGCTGCGAGACTTGGAGGTCGGAAGGGATTTTTTGGATCGAGCGGTGTTTGCACGTCGGATTTTGGTTGGGACTTTTTCGTTGAAGGTGGAGGATGTTTTGTGTTTTCAGGACTTTTTGGGGAAAGGTACTGTTGATGTTACCTTTGCATCTGATGTGATTTGTAGGAAGGTTTGGGAGAAGGCTTTGGCACTTAAGGACTGTGAACCGTTGAATGTGTTTTATTTGGAACCTTTGTTTGAGAGGGAGTTGAGGCCATTGCAGGTGCATATGCTCAATCCCTTTGTGCCGGAAGAGGAGATTCTGTTTTTTTTGAGGAGATTTGTGGACATTCAAGGACCGGGACACAAGGTTTTGGTCGCAGGGGGGTATTGGAATTGCAGGCGGAAGTACTTAGCCCGCTTCCGGTCCAATGCGGCCTTGGGAGGGGCTGTGGTACATCCTCCTGCGTCCTTTATGATCGGATCCAATCGTGGATATTTGTTTTACCCAGGTCAGCCAGGTGGCTGCCGCAGGTGTGGTAAAGAGGGGCATGTTGTTGTGAATTGTCCGAGTATGATCTGTAGAAGGTGTGGGGTGGAGGGGCATGTGGTTAGCAACTGCACGGCGGAGATTACATGTAATTTGTGTGGGGGGACGGGTCACATGTATAGCAAGTGTACTAACCGGGTCAGGTCTTACGCAGCAGCGGTGTCTACGGCGGCTGCGCCCAGTTTGGCGGAGCATCTGTCGAACATTGAGAGAGCTCTGGACAAGGTGGCGGGGAGTGGTGATGAGGGGCCGTCGGGGGTCCGGAAGGTTTCCGGTCCTGGAGTCTCCCTCGGGAAGAGGTCGGCTCCTGAGGTCCCCGAGAGCACAGCGGATACGGACGTGGAACAGGAGGAACAACCGACGAGGGACGAAATGGGCGGCGGATGGGTTACAGTTGCAGGGAAGGAGGGCAAGAGGAAATCAGCTGCAGAGGAGGACAGGACAAAGCGGAAGGTGAAGGGGGGGAAGAAGGTGTTTGAGAGCGTAAACTCCTACGCTGCCTTGACAGTGGAGGAGTCGGTAGTGGGAAGTGAGATGGAGGTCTCTGGGGGAAGTGGTTCTGGGGCAACACAGGGGACAGATTTTGGGGAGGATGGTGAGGAACTGAGGGAATTATTGGTGAGGGAGGGAGAGATTAGTACGCAAGCGGTGGAGGTATCGAGGAAGGGGGAGGAGACTGGGGAGATTGGGACGCCAGGAATAGGGGGGATGGAGGGGCAAGTAAGAGGGCAGGAGGCGGGGGATGTACAAAGGGGTCAGCCTTCGGAATCGGCGGCTGTTGCTAGTCATGTGCAGGTATGGGTTAATGTTCATCCAGTGTGGAACCAGTGGGCTTTGGACAACCAAACGAAATGTAGGGCTGCAATAGAAGAAATGCAGGGGAAATACAAGGACTGCCACATTGATTTTGTGACGGATGAGAAGCTGTCGGTCCATTATAAGATAAGGGGGAGAACGGAAGAGGAATGTCATTTGATAAGGGATGACTTTTGTAAAACGTTAGATCGGATAGAGAGGGAGATAAAGGGGGAATTGGGAAGGGAGGGTGGTAATTAGCATAAGGGGAGGGTTTATGTAGATTGGGGCTTTGGGCCCGGGATTTAAGGTTAGTGAATATGGATGTGTTAAGGTTACGATTATGGTGCTTGGTGTATTTCAGATTGTGATCACCTGTGTGAAGGAATATTGTTATGTTTCTTTGGAGATATGGAATTTTTTGATAATTGCATGATGCTGGGTTGGATGGAATAATGTTGTTGATGTTAAGGTTTTGGTTTTAATGGAATACCTGAGTTTAATGTACATTGATTTTTGGGTTTGGGAATTTTTTGTCATCTTGCTTTTTGTATTTTGCAATAAAAAAAAAAAAAAAAAAAAAAAAAAAAAAAAAAAAATCTGTTCTTATCAGTTTATATCTGATACGTCCCCCATCGGGGGACCACATATTAAACGGATTTTTGGAACAGGGAGCTGGATCAGGAGCTTGCTCCGTCCTCTCCACGCATCGGCCCGGTATTGCAGCGCCTCCGGGAACGGTGCACTACCTTCTCTCAGCGGTGAAAAGACAGACGTAGCTAGCAAGCAAGCGAGGTGGACCGGAGCTCCTTCCTCTCCGGTCTCGTCTCTCGTCCATCTGTGTGTCTCTGTGTCTCTCTCTCTCCCCCTCCCCGTTCCCGTGCTCCCTCCGTGCACTTTCCCGCGCCTCGACTCTCTCGGCAAGCAGGCCGGCCCCCTTTTCGGCTCCCGTGCGTTTTCCCTCCAAAAAACTTAGTTTTTTCCTCCTTTTTCCAGGGAGGCAGGCGTGGCTTGTGTGTGTGTGTGTGTGTGTGTGTGTGTGTGTGTGTGTGTGTGTGTGTGTGTGTGTTCCCCGTCCTTGCAGGCGGGCCCCTTTCGACAGCCGGCCGTTTTCCCTCCAAAAAACTTAGTATATACACCTTTTCTTTCTTTTTTTCGGCAGGCAGGCAGGTGTGTGTGTGTCCCCGTCCCTCCCGAGAGAGCGCTGCCCCTTGCCTCTGCCCGCAGGTGCCGACGGTCCGCTTTCGCTTGCAGCTCACTCGGCACGGCTGCTGCTGGTGGGAGGGGCCTAAGCTAAGGAGGCCGGCCGGCTGGCGCCCCCCGCGGCTGCGGTCGTTGTCGGGCCGTTGACAGGAGATCAAAGAGCAGGGCCCCCGCCCGGGACTGGCGGGCAGGCAGGCGAGCAAGCAGGCAGGCAAGAGAGGGGGAGAGCGGAGTCCGGGCGGCCGGCAGCCGCGTGCGGACCGGGCTCCAGAGGCGTCGGCCTGCGCCGCTGCGCGCCAGCCGGACGCCCGCGCGCCCGCCCAAGGCCGGCGTCGGGCATCGCTTCTCGGCCTTTTGGCTAAGATCAAGGTTTAAGCCGGCAAGCCCGCAATTCCGAGGTCTTAGTCCAGGGGGTCGGGAAGGCGAGGAGAGGCCGGATGGATTGGATGGATTGAAGCAGGATCGTGGAGCGTGGAGCTGAGGATCTGATGCAGTGCTGACGAGGAGAATCGGTGTGCGGAGAAAGAACGAGACGGCGACGACGACGGCGGTTTACCTGGACGGAGTGTTGAGAGCGTTGGCTGGAGTTGGCTGGAGCAATGGCTGGGCGTTTTGGACTGAGGAAGGAGCGGAGGAAGAACTCTATCCGTTTCTTACTCCAACGACGAGGAGAACTGGGAATCTGGAAAAGAGATGAGTTTAAGGATTTGATTTTGAAGCAGTGTTTGGGTTTAAAAATGTCTGAGGTTTTTTGTTTGCAGGATTTTTGTGATAAGGGTATTTTTGACGTGACATTGGTTTCCGAGACTTTGGTACGTGATGTATGGGAGAAGATGCAAGCACGGAAAGGAGAGGCTCCTTTGAGCCTCTTCAGATTTGAACCTTGGTTTGCGGACAATGTGCAGCGTTTGACAGTCTTTGTGCCGGACCCTTTTGTGTCGGAGGAAGACATTGCTGGTTTTTTGCAGAAGTACGGGATTTTACACGGACCGGGGAAGAAAGAACTGGATTGGGAAGGGGTTTGGACTGGAAAGCGGACTTATTGGATAAGCCTGTTCCGGGATATGCGTTTTGCGGATGGGTTGTCGCATCCGCCCGGGTATTTCAGAATAGGGTCGGAAATGGGGTCCCTGGTTTATCCAGGTCAGCCCACAACATGTAGAAGGTGTTGGGGTATTGGACATTATGCGAGAGAGTGTGAATGTAAGGTTTGTGCTCAATGTGGATTGCAGACTCACATGGAAAAGGATTGTGTGCGATGTTTTTTCTGTGGGGAATATGGGCATAGTTATAGAGCTTGTGGGGAGAGAAAGGGAAGTTCCGAGTTTATGGACCAGAAGACAGAGTGTAGACAGGATAGTGGGAGTAGTGTGGAGGGTGGAGTTGTAATGAGTGAGAGAGAGGTAAAAGGTGTGGAAAGCTTTCGGAGTGCGAGTGTTGTTAGAGAGCGTTGGGCTAAGGAAGTGTGTACGGAAATAAGGGAGAATGGGGAGCAAAGGAAAAATAATGCGAGTGAGAGTGGTCAGTATGCTGAGACGGTAAAGATAGACGCAACGGCGAAGTTGAGTGGGGATGTTGTGGTAGTAAAGAAGCGGAGGAAGAAAGTTGTAGAGAATGGGAAAGGTGTGGTGGGCAGATTGGAAGAAAGAGAAGCGAGTGGAGAAGGATAGCGTAAAGGAATAAGAGTGAGGAAGAGGTGATTTGCATAAAGGGTGGGATTATGGAAATGAGATTGTGTGGGTTGTGGGGATGAAGGTTTTTGGCAGGTTAAAACGTGTAAGAGGTATAGGGTTGGGATTTTGGGTTTTAAGTTTGAATAGTAATGTTTTGTTTGCAAAAAGACAATGTTTGGTTTGTGACAAGTTTTCAGTATGTTATGTTACCATGACTTGTTGTACGGGTATGTTATTCTGGGTTGGGTATGTATTGTTTTATGTTTATTAGAATTCAGTACGTGGTACTTGTAACTTTGGTTGAAATTTATGTGAATGTGATAATGGATTTGAGATTTGGGTATGATATTTGGGGTTTTTTTGGTTATAATGAGTTTTGATTTACGACCTTTGTATTTTGCAATAAAAAAAAAAAAAAATCTGTTCTTATCAGTTTAATATCTGATACGTCCCCCATCGGGGGACCACATATTAAACGGATTTTTGGAACAGGGAGCTGGATCAGGAGCTTGCTCCGTCCTCTCCACGCATCGGCCCGGTATTGCAGCGCCTCCGGGAACGGTGCACTACCTTCTCTCAGCGGTGAAAAGACAGACGTAGCTAGCAAGCAAGCGAGGTGGACCGGAGCTCCTTCCTCTCCGGTCTCGTCTCTCGTCCATCTGTGTGTCTCTGTGTCTCTCTCTCTCCCCCTCCCCGTTCCCGTGCTCCCTCCGTGCACTTTCCCGCGCCTCGACTCTCTCGGCAAGCAGGCCGGCCCCCTTTTCGGCTCCCGTGCGTTTTCCCTCCAAAAAACTTAGTTTTTTCCTCCTTTTTCCAGGGAGGCAGGCGTGGCTTGTGTGTGTGTGTGTGTGTGTGTGTGTGTGTGTGTGTGTGTGTGTGTGTGTGTGTGTGTCCCCGTCCTTGCAGGCGGGCCCCTTTCGACAGCCGGCCGTTTTCCCTCCAAAAAACTTAGTATATACACCTTTTCTTTCTTTTTTTCGGCAGGCAGGCAGGTGTGTGTGTGTCCCCGTCCCTCCCGAGAGAGCGCTGCCCCTTGCCTCTGCCCGCAGGTGCCGACGGTCCGCTTTCGCTTGCAGCTCACTCGGCACGGCTGCTGCTGGTGGGAGGGGCCTAAGCTAAGGAGGCCGGCCGGCTGGCGCCCCCCGCGGCTGCGGTCGTTGTCGGGCCGTTGACAGGAGATCAAAGAGCAGGGCCCCCGCCCGGGACTGGCGGGCAGGCAGGCGAGCAAGCAGGCAGGCAAGAGAGGGGGAGAGCGGAGTCCGGGCGGCCGGCAGCCGCGTGCGGACCGGGCTCCAGAGGCGTCGGCCTGCGCCGCTGCGCGCCAGCCGGACGCCCGCGCGCCCGCCCAAGGCCGGCGTCGGGCATCGCTTCTCGGCCTTTTGGCTAAGATCAAGTGTAGTATCTGTTCTTATCAGTTTAATATCTGATACGTCCCCCATCGGGGGACCACATATTAAACGGATTTTTGGAACAGGGAGCTGGATCAGGAGCTTGCTCCGTCCTCTCCACGCATCGGCCCGGTATTGCAGCGCCTCCGGGAACGGTGCACTACCTTCTCTCAGCGGTGAAAAGACAGACGTAGCAGCGCCTCCGGGAACGGTGCACTACCTTCTCTCAGCGGTGAAAAGACAGACGTAGCTAGCAAGCAAGCGAGGTGGACCGGAGCTCCTTCCTCTCCGGTCTCGTCTCTCGTCCATCTGTGTGTCTCTGTGTCTCTCTCTCTCCCCCTCCCCGTTCCCGTGCTCCCTCCGTGCACTTTCCCGCGCCTCGACTCTCTCGGCAAGCAGGCCGGCCCCCTTTTCGGCTCCCGTGCGTTTTCCCTCCAAAAAACTTAGTTTTTTCCTCCTTTTTCCAGGGAGGCAGGCGTGGCTTGTGTGTGTGTGTGTGTGTGTGTGTGTGTGTGTGTGTGTGTGTGTGTGTGTGTCCCCGTCCTTGCAGGCGGGCCCCTTTCGACAGCCGGCCGTTTTCCCTCCAAAAAACTTAGTATATACACCTTTTCTTTCTTTTTTTCGGCAGGCAGGCAGGTGTGTGTGTGTCCCCGTCCCTCCCGAGAGAGCGCTGCCCCTTGCCTCTGCCCGCAGGTGCCGACGGTCCGCTTTCGCTTGCAGCTCACTCGGCACGGCTGCTGCTGGTGGGAGGGGCCTAAGCTAAGGAGGCCGGCCGGCTGGCGCCCCCCGCGGCTGCGGTCGTTGTCGGGCCGTTGACAGGAGATCAAAGAGCAGGGCCCCCGCCCGGGACTGGCGGGCAGGCAGGCGAGCAAGCAGGCAGGCAAGAGAGGGGGAGAGCGGAGTCCGGGCGGCCGGCAGCCGCGTGCGGACCGGGCTCCAGAGGCGTCGGCCTGCGCCGCTGCGCGCCAGCCGGACGCCCGCGCGCCCGCCCAAGGCCGGCGTCGGGCATCGCTTCTCGGCCTTTTGGCTAAGATCAAGTGTAGTATCTGTTCTTATCAGTTTAATATCTGATACGTCCCCCATCGGGGGACCACATATTAAACGGATTTTTGGAACAGGGAGCTGGATCAGGAGCTTGCTCCGTCCTCTCCACGCATCGGCCCGGTATTGCAGCGCCTCCGGGAACGGTGCACTACCTTCTCTCAGCGGTGAAAAGACAGACGTAGCTAGCAAGCAAGCGAGGTGGACCGGAGCTCCTTCCTCTCCGGTCTCGTCTCTCGTCCATCTGTGTGTCTCTGTGTCTCTCTCTCTCCCCCTCCCCGTTCCCGTGCTCCCTCCGTGCACTTTCCCGCGCCTCGACTCTCTCGGCAAGCAGGCCGGCCCCCTTTTCGGCTCCCGTGCGTTTTCCCTCCAAAAAACTTAGTTTTTTCCTCCTTTTTCCAGGGAGGCAGGCGTGGCTTGTGTGTGTGTGTGTGTGTGTGTGTGTGTGTGTGTGTGTGTGTGTGTGTGTGTCCCCGTCCTTGCAGGCGGGCCCCTTTCGACAGCCGGCCGTTTTCCCTCCAAAAAACTTAGTATATACACCTTTTCTTTCTTTTTTTCGGCAGGCAGGCAGGTGTGTGTGTGTCCCCGTCCCTCCCGAGAGAGCGCTGCCCCTTGCCTCTGCCCGCAGGTGCCGACGGTCCGCTTTCGCTTGCAGCTCACTCGGCACGGCTGCTGCTGGTGGGAGGGGCCTAAGCTAAGGAGGCCGGCCGGCTGGCGCCCCCCGCGGCTGCGGTCGTTGTCGGGCCGTTGACAGGAGATCAAAGAGCAGGGCCCCCGCCCGGGACTGGCGGGCAGGCAGGCGAGCAAGCAGGCAGGCAAGAGAGGGGGAGAGCGGAGTCCGGGCGGCCGGCAGCCGCGTGCGGACCGGGCTCCAGAGGCGTCGGCCTGCGCCGCTGCGCGCCAGCCGGACGCCCGCGCGCCCGCCCAAGGCCGGCGTCGGGCATCGCTTCTCGGCCTTTTGGCTAAGATCAAGTGTAGTATCTGTTCTTATCAGTTTAATATCTGATACGTCCCCCATCGGGGGACCACATATTAAACGGATTTTTGGAACAGGGAGCTGGATCAGGAGCTTGCTCCGTCCTCTCCACGCATCGGCCCGGTATTGCAGCGCCTCCGGGAACGGTGCACTACCTTCTCTCAGCGGTGAAAAGACAGACGTAGCTAGCAAGCAAGCGAGGTGGACCGGAGCTCCTTCCTCTCCGGTCTCGTCTCTCGTCCATCTGTGTGTCTCTGTGTCTCTCTCTCTCCCCCTCCCCGTTCCCGTGCTCCCTCCGTGCACTTTCCCGCGCCTCGACTCTCTCGGCAAGCAGGCCGGCCCCCTTTTCGGCTCCCGTGCGTTTTCCCTCCAAAAAACTTAGTTTTTTCCTCCTTTTTCCAGGGAGGCAGGCGTGGCTTGTGTGTGTGTGTGTGTGTGTGTGTGTGTGTGTGTGTGTGTGTGTGTGTGTGTCCCCGTCCTTGCAGGCGGGCCCCTTTCGACAGCCGGCCGTTTTCCCTCCAAAAAACTTAGTATATACACCTTTTCTTTCTTTTTTTCGGCAGGCAGGCAGGTGTGTGTGTGTCCCCGTCCCTCCCGAGAGAGCGCTGCCCCTTGCCTCTGCCCGCAGGTGCCGACGGTCCGCTTTCGCTTGCAGCTCACTCGGCACGGCTGCTGCTGGTGGGAGGGGCCTAAGCTAAGGAGGCCGGCCGGCTGGCGCCCCCCGCGGCTGCGGTCGTTGTCGGGCCGTTGACAGGAGATCAAAGAGCAGGGCCCCCGCCCGGGACTGGCGGGCAGGCAGGCGAGCAAGCAGGCAGGCAAGAGAGGGGGAGAGCGGAGTCCGGGCGGCCGGCAGCCGCGTGCGGACCGGGCTCCAGAGGCGTCGGCCTGCGCCGCTGCGCGCCAGCCGGACGCCCGCGCGCCCGCCCAAGGCCGGCGTCGGGCATCGCTTCTCGGCCTTTTGGCTAAGATCAAGTGTAGTATCTGTTCTTATCAGTTTAATATCTGATACGTCCCCCATCGGGGGACCACATATTAAACGGATTTTTGGAACAGGGAGCTGGATCAGGAGCTTGCTCCGTCCTCTCCACGCATCGGCCCGGTATTGCAGCGCCTCCGGGAACGGTGCACTACCTTCTCTCAGCGGTGAAAAGACAGACGTAGCTAGCAAGCAAGCGAGGTGGACCGGAGCTCCTTCCTCTCCGGTCTCGTCTCTCGTCCATCTGTGTGTCTCTGTGTCTCTCTCTCTCCCCCTCCCCGTTCCCGTGCTCCCTCCGTGCACTTTCCCGCGCCTCGACTCTCTCGGCAAGCAGGCCGGCCCCCTTTTCGGCTCCCGTGCGTTTTCCCTCCAAAAAACTTAGTTTTTTCCTCCTTTTTCCAGGGAGGCAGGCGTGGCTTGTGTGTGTGTGTGTGTGTGTGTGTGTGTGTGTGTGTGTGTGTGTGTGTGTGTCCCCGTCCTTGCAGGCGGGCCCCTTTCGACAGCCGGCCGTTTTCCCTCCAAAAAACTTAGTATATACACCTTTTCTTTCTTTTTTTCGGCAGGCAGGCAGGTGTGTGTGTGTCCCCGTCCCTCCCGAGAGAGCGCTGCCCCTTGCCTCTGCCCGCAGGTGCCGACGGTCCGCTTTCGCTTGCAGCTCACTCGGCACGGCTGCTGCTGGTGGGAGGGGCCTAAGCTAAGGAGGCCGGCCGGCTGGCGCCCCCCGCGGCTGCGGTCGTTGTCGGGCCGTTGACAGGAGATCAAAGAGCAGGGCCCCCGCCCGGGACTGGCGGGCAGGCAGGCGAGCAAGCAGGCAGGCAAGAGAGGGGGAGAGCGGAGTCCGGGCGGCCGGCAGCCGCGTGCGGACCGGGCTCCAGAGGCGTCGGCCTGCGCCGCTGCGCGCCAGCCGGACGCCCGCGCGCCCGCCCAAGGCCGGCGTCGGGCATCGCTTCTCGGCCTTTTGGCTAAGATCAAGTGTAGTATCTGTTCTTATCAGTTTAATATCTGATACGTCCCCCATCGGGGGACCACATATTAAACGGATTTTTGGAACAGGGAGCTGGATCAGGAGCTTGCTCCGTCCTCTCCACGCATCGGCCCGGTATTGCAGCGCCTCCGGGAACGGTGCACTACCTTCTCTCAGCGGTGAAAAGACAGACGTAGCTAGCAAGCAAGCGAGGTGGACCGGAGCTCCTTCCTCTCCGGTCTCGTCTCTCGTCCATCTGTGTGTCTCTGTGTCTCTCTCTCTCCCCCTCCCCGTTCCCGTGCTCCCTCCGTGCACTTTCCCGCGCCTCGACTCTCTCGGCAAGCAGGCCGGCCCCCTTTTCGGCTCCCGTGCGTTTTCCCTCCAAAAAACTTAGTTTTTTCCTCCTTTTTCCAGGGAGGCAGGCGTGGCTTGTGTGTGTGTGTGTGTGTGTGTGTGTGTGTGTGTGTGTGTGTGTGTGTGTGTCCCCGTCCTTGCAGGCGGGCCCCTTTCGACAGCCGGCCGTTTTCCCTCCAAAAAACTTAGTATATACACCTTTTCTTTCTTTTTTTCGGCAGGCAGGCAGGTGTGTGTGTGTCCCCGTCCCTCCCGAGAGAGCGCTGCCCCTTGCCTCTGCCCGCAGGTGCCGACGGTCCGCTTTCGCTTGCAGCTCACTCGGCACGGCTGCTGCTGGTGGGAGGGGCCTAAGCTAAGGAGGCCGGCCGGCTGGCGCCCCCCGCGGCTGCGGTCGTTGTCGGGCCGTTGACAGGAGATCAAAGAGCAGGGCCCCCGCCCGGGACTGGCGGGCAGGCAGGCGAGCAAGCAGGCAGGCAAGAGAGGGGGAGAGCGGAGTCCGGGCGGCCGGCAGCCGCGTGCGGACCGGGCTCCAGAGGCGTCGGCCTGCGCCGCTGCGCGCCAGCCGGACGCCCGCGCGCCCGCCCAAGGCCGGCGTCGGGCATCGCTTCTCGGCCTTTTGGCTAAGATCAAGTGTAGTATCTGTTCTTATCAGTTTAATATCTGATACGTCCCCCATCGGGGGACCACATATTAAACGGATTTTTGGAACAGGGAGCTGGATCAGGAGCTTGCTCCGTCCTCTCCACGCATCGGCCCGGTATTGCAGCGCCTCCGGGAACGGTGCACTACCTTCTCTCAGCGGTGAAAAGACAGACGTAGCTAGCAAGCAAGCGAGGTGGACCGGAGCTCCTTCCTCTCCGGTCTCGTCTCTCGTCCATCTGTGTGTCTCTGTGTCTCTCTCTCTCCCCCTCCCCGTTCCCGTGCTCCCTCCGTGCACTTTCCCGCGCCTCGACTCTCTCGGCAAGCAGGCCGGCCCCCTTTTCGGCTCCCGTGCGTTTTCCCTCCAAAAAACTTAGTTTTTTCCTCCTTTTTCCAGGGAGGCAGGCGTGGCTTGTGTGTGTGTGTGTGTGTGTGTGTGTGTGTGTGTGTGTGTGTGTGTGTGTGTCCCCGTCCTTGCAGGCGGGCCCCTTTCGACAGCCGGCCGTTTTCCCTCCAAAAAACTTAGTATATACACCTTTTCTTTCTTTTTTTCGGCAGGCAGGCAGGTGTGTGTGTGTCCCCGTCCCTCCCGAGAGAGCGCTGCCCCTTGCCTCTGCCCGCAGGTGCCGACGGTCCGCTTTCGCTTGCAGCTCACTCGGCACGGCTGCTGCTGGTGGGCGCCCCCCGCGGCTGCGGTCGTTGTCGGGCCGTTGACAGGAGATCAAAGAGCAGGGCCCCCGCCCGGGACTGGCGGGCAGGCAGGCGAGCAAGCAGGCAGGCAAGAGAGGGGGAGAGCGGAGTCCGGGCGGCCGGCAGCCGCGTGCGGACCGGGCTCCAGAGGCGTCGGCCTGCGCCGCTGCGCGCCAGCCGGACGCCCGCGCGCCCGCCCAAGGCCGGCGTCGGGCATCGCTTCTCGGCCTTTTGGCTAAGATCAAGTGTAGTATCTGTTCTTATCAGTTTAATATCTGATACGTCCCCCATCGGGGGACCACATATTAAACGGATTTTTGGAACAGGGAGCTGGATCAGGAGCTTGCTCCGTCCTCTCCACGCATCGGCCCGGTATTGCAGCGCCTCCGGGAACGGTGCACTACCTTCTCTCAGCGGTGAAAAGACAGACGTAGCTAGCAAGCAAGCGAGGTGGACCGGAGCTCCTTCCTCTCCGGTCTCGTCTCTCGTCCATCTGTGTGTCTCTGTGTCTCTCTCTCTCCCCCTCCCCGTTCCCGTGCTCCCTCCGTGCACTTTCCCGCGCCTCGACTCTCTCGGCAAGCAGGCCGGCCCCCTTTTCGGCTCCCGTGCGTTTTCCCTCCAAAAAACTTAGTTTTTTCCTCCTTTTTCCAGGGAGGCAGGCGTGGCTTGTGTGTGTGTGTGTGTGTGTGTGTGTGTGTGTGTGTGTGTGTGTGTGTGTGTGTGTCCCCGTCCTTGCAGGCGGGCCCCTTTCGACAGCCGGCCGTTTTCCCTCCAAAAAACTTAGTATATACACCTTTTCTTTCTTTTTTTCGGCAGGCAGGCAGGTGTGTGTGTGTCCCCGTCCCTCCCGAGAGAGCGCTGCCCCTTGCCTCTGCCCGCAGGTGCCGACGGTCCGCTTTCGCTTGCAGCTCACTCGGCACGGCTGCTGCTGGTGGGAGGGGCCTAAGCTAAGGAGGCCGGCCGGCTGGCGCCCCCCGCGGCTGCGGTCGTTGTCGGGCCGTTGACAGGAGATCAAAGAGCAGGGCCCCCGCCCGGGACTGGCGGGCAGGCAGGCGAGCAAGCAGGCAGGCAAGAGAGGGGGAGAGCGGAGTCCGGGCGGCCGGCAGCCGCGTGCGGACCGGGCTCCAGAGGCGTCGGCCTGCGCCGCTGCGCGCCAGCCGGACGCCCGCGCGCCCGCCCAAGGCCGGCGTCGGGCATCGCTTCTCGGCCTTTTGGCTAAGATCAAGTGTAGTATCTGTTCTTATCAGTTTAATATCTGATACGTCCCCCATCGGGGGACCACATATTAAACGGATTTTTGGAACAGGGAGCTGGATCAGGAGCTTGCTCCGTCCTCTCCACGCATCGGCCCGGTATTGCAGCGCCTCCGGGAACGGTGCACTACCTTCTCTCAGCGGTGAAAAGACAGACGTAGCTAGCAAGCAAGCGAGGTGGACCGGAGCTCCTTCCTCTCCGGTCTCGTCTCTCGTCCATCTGTGTGTCTCTGTGTCTCTCTCTCTCCCCCTCCCCGTTCCCGTGCTCCCTCCGTGCACTTTCCCGCGCCTCGACTCTCTCGGCAAGCAGGCCGGCCCCCTTTTCGGCTCCCGTGCGTTTTCCCTCCAAAAAACTTAGTTTTTTCCTCCTTTTTCCAGGGAGGCAGGCGTGGCTTGTGTGTGTGTGTGTGTGTGTGTGTGTGTGTGTGTGTGTGTGTGTGTGTGTGTGTCCCCGTCCTTGCAGGCGGGCCCCTTTCGACAGCCGGCCGTTTTCCCTCCAAAAAACTTAGTATATACACCTTTTCTTTCTTTTTTTCGGCAGGCAGGCAGGTGTGTGTGTGTCCCCGTCCCTCCCGAGAGAGCGCTGCCCCTTGCCTCTGCCCGCAGGTGCCGACGGTCCGCTTTCGCTTGCAGCTCACTCGGCACGGCTGCTGCTGGTGGGAGGGGCCTAAGCTAAGGAGGCCGGCCGGCTGGCGCCCCCCGCGGCTGCGGTCGTTGTCGGGCCGTTGACAGGAGATCAAAGAGCAGGGCCCCCGCCCGGGACTGGCGGGCAGGCAGGCGAGCAAGCAGGCAGGCAAGAGAGGGGGAGAGCGGAGTCCGGGCGGCCGGCAGCCGCGTGCGGACCGGGCTCCAGAGGCGTCGGCCTGCGCCGCTGCGCGCCAGCCGGACGCCCGCGCGCCCGCCCAAGGCCGGCGTCGGGCATCGCTTCTCGGCCTTTTGGCTAAGATCAAGTGTAGTATCTGTTCTTATCAGTTTAATATCTGATACGTCCCCCATCGGGGGACCACATATTAAACGGATTTTTGGAACAGGGAGCTGGATCAGGAGCTTGCTCCGTCCTCTCCACGCATCGGCCCGGTATTGCAGCGCCTCCGGGAACGGTGCACTACCTTCTCTCAGCGGTGAAAAGACAGACGTAGCTAGCAAGCAAGCGAGGTGGACCGGAGCTCCTTCCTCTCCGGTCTCGTCTCTCGTCCATCTGTGTGTCTCTGTGTCTCTCTCTCTCCCCCTCCCCGTTCCCGTGCTCCCTCCGTGCACTTTCCCGCGCCTCGACTCTCTCGGCAAGCAGGCCGGCCCCCTTTTCGGCTCCCGTGCGTTTTCCCTCCAAAAAACTTAGTTTTTTCCTCCTTTTTCCAGGGAGGCAGGCGTGGCTGTGTGTGTGTGTGTGTGTGTGTGTGTGTGTGTGTGTGTGTGTGTGTGTGTGTGTGTGTGTCCCCGTCCTTGCAGGCGGGCCCCTTTCGACAGCCGGCCGTTTTCCCTCCAAAAAACTTAGTATATACACCTTTTCTTTCTTTTTTTCGGCAGGCAGGCAGGTGTGTGTGTGTCCCCGTCCCTCCCGAGAGAGCGCTGCCCCTTGCCTCTGCCCGCAGGTGCCGACGGTCCGCTTTCGCTTGCAGCTCACTCGGCACGGCTGCTGCTGGTGGGAGGGGCCTAAGCTAAGGAGGCCGGCCGGCTGGCGCCCCCCGCGGCTGCGGTCGTTGTCGGGCCGTTGACAGGAGATCAAAGAGCAGGGCCCCCGCCCGGGACTGGCGGGCAGGCAGGCGAGCAAGCAGGCAGGCAAGAGAGGGGGAGAGCGGAGTCCGGGCGGCCGGCAGCCGCGTGCGGACCGGGCTCCAGAGGCGTCGGCCTGCGCCGCTGCGCGCCAGCCGGACGCCCGCGCGCCCGCCCAAGGCCGGCGTCGGGCATCGCTTCTCGGCCTTTTGGCTAAGATCAAGTGTAGTATCTGTTCTTATCAGTTTAATATCTGATACGTCCCCCATCGGGGGACCACATATTAAACGGATTTTTGGAACAGGGAGCTGGATCAGGAGCTTGCTCCGTCCTCTCCACGCATCGGCCCGGTATTGCAGCGCCTCCGGGAACGGTGCACTACCTTCTCTCAGCGGTGAAAAGACAGACGTAGCTAGCAAGCAAGCGAGGTGGACCGGAGCTCCTTCCTCTCCGGTCTCGTCTCTCGTCCATCTGTGTGTCTCTGTGTCTCTCTCTCTCCCCCTCCCCGTTCCCGTGCTCCCTCCGTGCACTTTCCCGCGCCTCGACTCTCTCGGCAAGCAGGCCGGCCCCCTTTTCGGCTCCCGTGCGTTTTCCCTCCAAAAAACTTAGTTTTTTCCTCCTTTTTCCAGGGAGGCAGGCGTGGCTTGTGTGTGTGTGTGTGTGTGTGTGTGTGTGTGTGTGTGTGTGTGTGTGTGTGTGTGTGTCCCCGTCCTTGCAGGCGGGCCCCTTTCGACAGCCGGCCGTTTTCCCTCCAAAAAACTTAGTATATACACCTTTTCTTTCTTTTTTTCGGCAGGCAGGCAGGTGTGTGTGTGTCCCCGTCCCTCCCGAGAGAGCGCTGCCCCTTGCCTCTGCCCGCAGGTGCCGACGGTCCGCTTTCGCTTGCAGCTCACTCGGCACGGCTGCTGCTGGTGGGAGGGGCCTAAGCTAAGGAGGCCGGCCGGCTGGCGCCCCCCGCGGCTGCGGTCGTTGTCGGGCCGTTGACAGGAGATCAAAGAGCAGGGCCCCCGCCCGGGACTGGCGGGCAGGCAGGCGAGCAAGCAGGCAGGCAAGAGAGGGGGAGAGCGGAGTCCGGGCGGCCGGCAGCCGCGTGCGGACCGGGCTCCAGAGGCGTCGGCCTGCGCCGCTGCGCGCCAGCCGGACGCCCGCGCGCCCGCCCAAGGCCGGCGTCGGGCATCGCTTCTCGGCCTTTTGGCTAAGATCAAGTGTAGTATCTGTTCTTATCAGTTTAATATCTGATACGTCCCCCATCGGGGGACCACATATTAAACGGATTTTTGGAACAGGGAGCTGGATCAGGAGCTTGCTCCGTCCTCTCCACGCATCGGCCCGGTATTGCAGCGCCTCCGGGAACGGTGCACTACCTTCTCTCAGCGGTGAAAAGACAGACGTAGCTAGCAAGCAAGCGAGGTGGACCGGAGCTCCTTCCTCTCCGGTCTCGTCTCTCGTCCATCTGTGTGTCTCTGTGTCTCTCTCTCTCCCCCTCCCCGTTCCCGTGCTCCCTCCGTGCACTTTCCCGCGCCTCGACTCTCTCGGCAAGCAGGCCGGCCCCCTTTTCGGCTCCCGTGCGTTTTCCCTCCAAAAAACTTAGTTTTTTCCTCCTTTTTCCAGGGAGGCAGGCGTGGCTTGTGTGTGTGTGTGTGTGTGTGTGTGTGTGTGTGTGTGTGTGTGTGTGTGTGTGTGTGTGTGTCCCCGTCCTTGCAGGCGGGCCCCTTTCGACAGCCGGCCGTTTTCCCTCCAAAAAACTTAGTATATACACCTTTTCTTTCTTTTTTTCGGCAGGCAGGCAGGTGTGTGTGTGTCCCCGTCCCTCCCGAGAGAGCGCTGCCCCTTGCCTCTGCCCGCAGGTGCCGACGGTCCGCTTTCGCTTGCAGCTCACTCGGCACGGCTGCTGCTGGTGGGAGGGGCCTAAGCTAAGGAGGCCGGCCGGCTGGCGCCCCCCGCGGCTGCGGTCGTTGTCGGGCCGTTGACAGGAGATCAAAGAGCAGGGCCCCCGCCCGGGACTGGCGGGCAGGCAGGCGAGCAAGCAGGCAGGCAAGAGAGGGGGAGAGCGGAGTCCGGGCGGCCGGCAGCCGCGTGCGGACCGGGCTCCAGAGGCGTCGGCCTGCGCCGCTGCGCGCCAGCCGGACGCCCGCGCGCCCGCCCAAGGCCGGCGTCGGGCATCGCTTCTCGGCCTTTTGGCTAAGATCAAGTGTAGTATCTGTTCTTATCAGTTTAATATCTGATACGTCCCCCATCGGGGGACCACATATTAAACGGATTTTTGGAACAGGGAGCTGGATCAGGAGCTTGCTCCGTCCTCTCCACGCATCGGCCCGGTATTGCAGCGCCTCCGGGAACGGTGCACTACCTTCTCTCAGCGGTGAAAAGACAGACGTAGCTAGCAAGCAAGCGAGGTGGACCGGAGCTCCTTCCTCTCCGGTCTCGTCTCTCGTCCATCTGTGTGTCTCTGTGTCTCTCTCTCTCCCCCTCCCCGTTCCCGTGCTCCCTCCGTGCACTTTCCCGCGCCTCGACTCTCTCGGCAAGCAGGCCGGCCCCCTTTTCGGCTCCCGTGCGTTTTCCCTCCAAAAAACTTAGTTTTTTCCTCCTTTTTCCAGGGAGGCAGGCGTGGCTTGTGTGTGTGTGTGTGTGTGTGTGTGTGTGTGTGTGTGTGTGTGTGTGTGTGTGTGTGTCCCCGTCCTTGCAGGCGGGCCCCTTTCGACAGCCGGCCGTTTTCCCTCCAAAAAACTTAGTATATACACCTTTTCTTTCTTTTTTTCGGCAGGCAGGCAGGTGTGTGTGTGTCCCCGTCCCTCCCGAGAGAGCGCTGCCCCTTGCCTCTGCCCGCAGGTGCCGACGGTCCGCTTTCGCTTGCAGCTCACTCGGCACGGCTGCTGCTGGTGGGAGGGGCCTAAGCTAAGGAGGCCGGCCGGCTGGCGCCCCCCGCGGCTGCGGTCGTTGTCGGGCCGTTGACAGGAGATCAAAGAGCAGGGCCCCCGCCCGGGACTGGCGGGCAGGCAGGCGAGCAAGCAGGCAGGCAAGAGAGGGGGAGAGCGGAGTCCGGGCGGCCGGCAGCCGCGTGCGGACCGGGCTCCAGAGGCGTCGGCCTGCGCCGCTGCGCGCCAGCCGGACGCCCGCGCGCCCGCCCAAGGCCGGCGTCGGGCATCGCTTCTCGGCCTTTTGGCTAAGATCAAGTGTAGTATCTGTTCTTATCAGTTTAATATCTGATACGTCCCCCATCGGGGGACCACATATTAAACGGATTTTTGGAACAGGGAGCTGGATCAGGAGCTTGCTCCGTCCTCTCCACGCATCGGCCCGGTATTGCAGCGCCTCCGGGAACGGTGCACTACCTTCTCTCAGCGGTGAAAAGACAGACGTAGCTAGCAAGCAAGCGAGGTGGACCGGAGCTCCTTCCTCTCCGGTCTCGTCTCTCGTCCATCTGTGTGTCTCTGTGTCTCTCTCTCTCCCCCTCCCCGTTCCCGTGCTCCCTCCGTGCACTTTCCCGCGCCTCGACTCTCTCGGCAAGCAGGCCGGCCCCCTTTTCGGCTCCCGTGCGTTTTCCCTCCAAAAAACTTAGTTTTTTCCTCCTTTTTCCAGGGAGGCAGGCGTGGCTTGTGTGTGTGTGTGTGTGTGTGTGTGTGTGTGTGTGTGTGTGTGTGTGTGTGTGTGTGTGTCCCCGTCCTTGCAGGCGGGCCCCTTTCGACAGCCGGCCGTTTTCCCTCCAAAAAACTTAGTATATACACCTTTTCTTTCTTTTTTTCGGCAGGCAGGCAGGTGTGTGTGTGTCCCCGTCCCTCCCGAGAGAGCGCTGCCCCTTGCCTCTGCCCGCAGGTGCCGACGGTCCGCTTTCGCTTGCAGCTCACTCGGCACGGCTGCTGCTGGTGGGAGGGGCCTAAGCTAAGGAGGCCGGCCGGCTGGCGCCCCCCGCGGCTGCGGTCGTTGTCGGGCCGTTGACAGGAGATCAAAGAGCAGGGCCCCCGCCCGGGACTGGCGGGCAGGCAGGCGAGCAAGCAGGCAGGCAAGAGAGGGGGAGAGCGGAGTCCGGGCGGCCGGCAGCCGCGTGCGGACCGGGCTCCAGAGGCGTCGGCCTGCGCCGCTGCGCGCCAGCCGGACGCCCGCGCGCCCGCCCAAGGCCGGCGTCGGGCATCGCTTCTCGGCCTTTTGGCCTAAGATCCCGTGTGCGTGGCCTGACCGCGGCTCGGGTTCTGAAGCCAAAGGAGGGAAGAGACGGACGGCGCAGCTTTTTTAAGCGACGGCGATTTTTTTCCGTGGCGGAAGGGACTCCGGCCACTTTGAGAATGGAGAAGATTTCCAGCAGGACCGCAAGACCAAGGCACACTGTACGTTTCGTGTTGCGAGAGGAGGCTTCGGACAAGGATTTTGCCAAGAGAGACGCTTTCGAGGACGTCGTCCTTTTCAAGCACCTGGCCTTGCAGCCTGAAGACATCTATTGCCTGCAGAACTTTCCAGGTAAAAGGATTTTTGATTTGTCACTATTTTCTGCGGTACAGTGCACGAAAATATGGTCCACATTGGCTGCTCGCAGACAGGAGGAACCTTTTGTTCATTTTTATCTCGAACCTTTGTTTGCTCGCGAGTCGAGACCCATATGGGTCCATATGAATAATCCTTTCACCCCGGAAGCAGACATCGTCAACTTTCTTAAAAGATTTGTTGACGTGCAAGATACAGGGACAAAAGTAATGGACAGGAAGAGAGTCTGGAACGGCAAAAGAAGGTTTCTTGTGCGTTTCAGAGCAGACCCCAGCGCAGAGGATGGGCTTTTGCACCCCCCTGCACACTTTTCAATTGGAGCTTACACAGGTTACCTGAACTATCCAGACCAGCCTTTCGCATGCAGACGGTGTAACCAGAGAGGCCACTACGCTGCCGACTGTGAAGCGGAGGTCTGCCGAAGATGCGACACCGTGGGACACAGCACCTTGATGTGCAGAGCCGAGCCAAAGTGCAATCTGTGCGGGGCTTCTGGACACATCTACAAGGTATGCCCGATAAAAGCACGGAGTTTCGCAGCAGTGACGGGTGGCTCGTTGGCAGTGCGTGCAACCGCAGCTCCTCTTACGGAAGACAGGGCAGCTGCGCCAGCAGAGAGATCGACACCGGTGTCACTGGTCCCGGACGCTGCTGAGGAGGAGATGGAACCTGAGGGGGTGGAACAAGGGCATAAAGAAACGGATCACGGGCAGACGACAACAGCACTTACCTCAGCAGATGATCGCCACGGCCAGGAAGAAGCGGAGATCCCGGTGAGCGCAGAGGGGGTCCCGGTGAGTGCAGAGGAGGAAGATGGGGTCTCGCTCGCCTCGCTTGAGCAACTGAGAGAGTTGGCGGAGGGCTCAAGTGTGCCCCCTGCGGAGAAAGAAATGTCAGATTGGGGTGAGATAGTGGATACTGCGGAGGCCATGGACACTGCCCTGGCCAAGAAGGGTGGGAAAAGGAAGGCGGAACACTATGCGCCCTTCCTGGTGAAAAAACCGGGCATGGACCCTCTGGACTACCTCGAGTCGATGGCCACAGATTCGTTGGCCCAGACTGAATCCACGCCATTAGGAACGGAGGGTGAGGTAAGTGGTGTGGGAGTCCCCCCCCTCACGGCGGAACCAGGAATGTCTTCGAGCTGTGTCATTCCAGAGACTGAGCTGACCCCGACCCCGGCAGGAGCCCCTGAGGAATGCATGCAGCCACGTGTCGCCCTGCAGAGAAAAGAACAGGACGTCTTTATTTTCGCAGAGGTACCCTTGAAATTCAAGGTATTTTGTAAATGGGACGAAAAGGCCAGCAAACTGATCTGGCCTTCGACCTTTAACGAGCAGCAGCTATCCCCGGCAGGGATCGTGGTGCGGTGTGGGCACTTTGGTGAGGAGATCACAACTCTGGAGGTAAGAGGCTGTAACCAGATGGACGCAGTCGCTAAGAAGATAGCGCTAAACAACCTGGTTAAGGAATGGTTTGCGGGCGACGGAGATCTGAAAGAGAGGTACGAGAGGGAGGTGGAAAGACGCCCAGGCAACGTGGTGGTGAATCTGGATTTTCCGGTGATGTTCATGGAGCGCTGCGCCTGGAAGAACGGAAACGTGCAGTACCCACCCCAGCCATCAGGCTTCCGGCGTTCGCTGAAGTCGCGGACTGGGAGGCAGACTGGAGTGACAATGAGCAGTACACGGACAGGAGATAAAATTAACACCTTATTCTTACAGGGGAAAGACGAGGAGCCAGTGCGTCGCGCATACATGGAACTGATGCAGTCGGTGTGCCGGCACTATGACTCTCCGTAACGGCCCCCAATGTTGAAAATACTAACTCTGAACATTCGGGGTTTAAGGAATTTGGTAAAGAGGACGGCCTTTTTTTCTTTCCTGAAAACCATAGTTTTCGATATCTGTCTGGTACAGGAAGTCCATCTAAGAGATGAAAGGGACGTCATACAGTTCACTCGTGAGTGGGACAGAGGGGACTCTAGATGGAATATCGGAGGCGTCCACTCCTCGGGAGTCGGCATTTTATTTGGTAATCATGATTTTATAGTGGAGAAGTGTGTGAATGTAGTGCCTGGAAGAGTTTTTTATCTGGATATCTGTTTGGGTGAGAGTTGCTTTCGGTGCGTGTGCGTGTACGCCCCGGCAATGATGGCTTTGCGGGCGGATTTTTTTTAAAGAACTTTATCCTGTTTGCCTTACCAACAAACGGATCATCATGGGAGGTGATTTTAACGTGGACCTCCGAGATAAGAAGGACCCAGGAGCAAAGCAGCTCAATCTTCTACTAACACAGTTTGGGCTCTACGACTGCGCCTACCGGATCCAAAGGGAGAAAGCAGAGGCCACGTGGAGGAACGCCCAAGGTACTGTAAAGCGCCTCGATTACGTCTTCGCCTCACTGGACGTACCTGTTGAGATGGTGGTGGTGCAGCCGGTAGGTTTCTCTGATCATGCTCTCGTAGAGGCCCATTTTCCACACCTAAAGAGCCAGTTTGGGTGTGGGGTGTGGAAATTAAATACGGAGAGCCTAAAAGAGGACGAGTACATCAGGGCAATGAGGTTCAAACTGCAAACCTGGTGGAAGGAGAGGAATCTGAGCACCCCCCTGATTGATTGGTGGGAACATCTAAAGAAGAGAATTAGAACAGAGTCCAGAGCTTATTGCCGAGCAAGACTCAAACGCGAGCGACAGAAAGGCAGGGAGTTACAGGAGAGGTTAAACACCTTGTTCTCCCAGTGTAATAAGGATATGTCTGTGTGCCTTGAAGAGATTTCAGCAGCTAAAGCTGAACTGCGCGCCTACCACGAGCAAAAGGCGAAGAGCTACCTGTTCAGAGCCCACGCGCAGTTCATACAAACCCACGAAACATGTTCCAGTTTTTTCTTCCGACAGATACGCCAGAGGCAGAAGCGCAGCGTGATGGCTGGCATTCAGACCCCGGAAGGGAAAATAGCAACTAGCAGTGAGGAGATGCTGGAAACTGTGAGGCGCTTTTACCAATGTCTTTTCTCCCTAAAGACAGTGGACGAGGCCATGGGGGCAAGGCTGCTGAGCAATATTACAGCACAGATTCCTGTCGAAGCCCAAGATCAGCTTGAGGCGCCTATAAGCTTACAGGAACTTGGCGACGCCTTGCTCGGCATGAAGACTGGCAAGGTACCAGGTAAAGACGGGCTACCAGCCGAATTTTATCGGACGTTCTGGGACATCTTAGGCCCAATTGTACTACAGGTGGCGGAGGAAATCTTTCACAGGAGGACCATGTGTGAGTCCATGAGGGAGGGGATCCTTACACTGCTGTATAAAAAAGGGCCTGCAACGGACCTTAGAAACTGGAGGCCGCTGCAAATGTTGTGTGTGGACTATAAGCTGATTGCCAAAGTGCTGGTAAATCGCTTGAAGGGGGTCCTGGCCCATGTGATCGGTTGGGACCAAACCTGCGGGGTTCGAGGCCGTCGTGCCAGCTGGACCCTCCAGCTAGTGCGGGATGTGATTGCGTGGTCCGAAAACAGGAACGTCCCGTTGCTGATCGCCAGCCTGGACCTCGAAAAAGCATTTGACAATGTCTCACACACTTTTGTCTGGCAGGTAATGGAGAAGATGGGGTTCGGCCCCGTCATGCTGGGCTGGCTAAAAATACTGTACTCACAGGTTGGCAGCAGAGTACTGGTGAACGGGCACCTGGGAGGGCTGGTCCACCAAGAGTCCGGGGTGCGTCAGGGCTGCCCCCTGTCCCCGTTACTTTTTGCACTGTACATGGAGCCTTATGCGCGGGCAGTCCAGAAGGAGCCATCCATCGACGGGATCCTGGTACCTGGGAGTGGAGGGAACAGAGTTAAGGTGGCATTATACGCTGACGATGTGACCTTATTCCTCAGCTCTTACCTCAGTTTGCAGGCAGCCTTGGACGTCTTCGAGAACTTCTCCCTCGCGTCAGGTGCTCGGCTAAACAAGGGGAAAAGCCAGATTAAGCTCTTCGGGCCTTGGAAAGAACAACTCGGACCGGCGCATGGACTAGACATCTGTCAAGGCCCCCTTAAGATTCTGGGGGTGCTGTTCACGGCTCAGGATGCTGCCCGGTGCAATTGGTCCCAGAGGCTTGAGAAGGCTCGGCTGCAGCTGACGCACTGGAAGAACAAGCAGCTGTCCTTTGTGGGTAAAGTCCTGATCCTGAAAGTGGTGTACTTGCCCGTGCTGGTTTACCTGGCGTCCGTGTATCCCATGCCTGCGCGCTTCAACAGATACCTGGTAAGGGAGGTTTTCAAGTTCATGTGGGGGGGGAGATACGAGTACGTGCGCAGAGTCGACATGTATCGCCCGGTGGAAGAAGGCGGACGGGGGGTTCCTAACTTCCCCGCAAAACTCAACTGCATATATGTGTCTGGCCTGTGTATTGCTCTGCATTCCCCAGTCTCACACCCCTTTCAGTATTTTGTCAGGTTCTGGCTAGCAAGACACGTGCGTGGCCTGGCCCAGTGGTCCAACAGTCTGCCCCATGGGAACGACCTCCCGTGGCACTACCGGCATGCGACACACTGGTTGAAGCAGCACCCTGAGCTAACAGACCACCAGATCCTGCTCAACCACAGACGGCTCTACTTTGCAGTAACCCAAGCTGAGGAGGCCAGCCTCGTAGGAGGCGTCCCCAACGATGTCTGGCGGAGAGTCCAGCCCAGGGGGCTACAGCACCACCTGATGGACTTGAACTGGCTGTCTGCTTGGGGTCGTCTGGCAGTCCGTGAGGTCTTGTTCAAACACAAGCTGACGAAGCAGCAGGAGTGTCCAAGAGCCGGGTGTCACGCCGTGGAATCCATCAGCCACGTGTTCTGGGACTGTAATTTCGCTCAGCGAACTTGGAACAAATGTGAACCTTTGTTTGCTAGTCTGTCATCCACGTTCCGTATACTTCCTGGGGTTATTTTGCGTGGGTTGAAGGTGGGAAGCAGGACAAACACCATGGGTTTTGTGTTATGGTTGCTTGTTAGTTTAATTAAGTTTGAGTTGTGGAATTCTCGGAATTTGTTAGTTAAAAGGGGAACTGTTTGTACAGTAGATGGGTTATACAGACGGCTTTTGTGGAACTTAAGAGGGTTGGTAGAAGGGGACATAAGGAGATGGGGTTTTCACGCCGCAAAGGAGAAATGGAAATCCATAGTAGATATTTGGGACTGGAAATAATTTTTTGAGCCTCTAGTTTCCTTGTAAATTTGTAAATAGACTGTTTGGGAGATTTGGTGGGCGGGTGGTTAATTTGCATAGAGGGCGGGATCATGTAAATAGGGTTTGGGCTGTAAATTGTGGTTTTGTGTATTTCCAAGTATGTCGCTCATTTTCTGTACGAATATCTGTTTTGAATTTGATTTTGGGGTTGCTTTTGAGTGGGAAGAATAGTAAAAGGGTGGTTTGTGTTTGTATAAGGGTGGGATTATGATACCTTTTTGATTTAGCTGTGTAATTGTTTTATTTTCGTCTTGTGTTTGTGAATTGATGTATTTGAAGTTTCGGTGTTTTCTTTTGTATTTTGTATAATAAAAAAAAAAAAAAAAATCTGTTCTTATCAGTTTAATATCTGATACGTCCCCCATCGGGGGACCACATATTAAACGGATTTTTGGAACAGGGAGCTGGATCAGGAGCTTGCTCCGTCCTCTCCACGCATCGGCCCGGTATTGCAGCGCCTCCGGGAACGGTGCACTACCTTCTCTCAGCGGTGAAAAGACAGACGTAGCTAGCAAGCAAGCGAGGTGGACCGGAGCTCCTTCCTCTCCGGTCTCGTCTCTCGTCCATCTGTGTGTCTCTGTGTCTCTCTCTCTCCCCCTCCCCGTTCCCGTGCTCCCTCCGTGCACTTTCCCGCGCCTCGACTCTCTCGGCAAGCAGGCCGGCCCCCTTTTCGGCTCCCGTGCGTTTTCCCTCCAAAAAACTTAGTTTTTTCCTCCTTTTTCCAGGGAGGCAGGCGTGGCTTGTGTGTGTGTGTGTGTGTGTGTGTGTGTGTGTGTGTGTGTGTGTGTGTGTGTGTGTCCCCGTCCTTGCAGGCGGGCCCCTTTCGACAGCCGGCCGTTTTCCCTCCAAAAAACTTAGTATATACACCTTTTCTTTCTTTTTTTCGGCAGGCAGGCAGGTGTGTGTGTGTCCCCGTCCCTCCCGAGAGAGCGCTGCCCCTTGCCTCTGCCCGCAGGTGCCGACGGTCCGCTTTCGCTTGCAGCTCACTCGGCACGGCTGCTGCTGGTGGGAGGGGCCTAAGCTAAGGAGGCCGGCCGGCTGGCGCCCCCCGCGGCTGCGGTCGTTGTCGGGCCGTTGACAGGAGATCAAAGAGCAGGGCCCCCGCCCGGGACTGGCGGGCAGGCAGGCGAGCAAGCAGGCAGGCAAGAGAGGGGGAGAGCGGAGTCCGGGCGGCCGGCAGCCGCGTGCGGACCGGGCTCCAGAGGCGTCGGCCTGCGCCGCTGCGCGCCAGCCGGACGCCCGCGCGCCCGCCCAAGGCCGGCGTCGGGCATCGCTTCTCGGCCTTTTGGCTAAGATCAAGTGTAGTATCTGTTCTTATCAGTTTAATATCTGATACGTCCCCCATCGGGGGACCACATATTAAACGGATTTTTGGAACAGGGAGCTGGATCAGGAGCTTGCTCCGTCCTCTCCACGCATCGGCCCGGTATTGCAGCGCCTCCGGGAACGGTGCACTACCTTCTCTCAGCGGTGAAAAGACAGACGTAGCTAGCAAGCAAGCGAGGTGGACCGGAGCTCCTTCCTCTCCGGTCTCGTCTCTCGTCCATCTGTGTGTCTCTGTGTCTCTCTCTCTCCCCCTCCCCGTTCCCGTGCTCCCTCCGTGCACTTTCCCGCGCCTCGACTCTCTCGGCAAGCAGGCCGGCCCCCTTTTCGGCTCCCGTGCGTTTTCCCTCCAAAAAACTTAGTTTTTTCCTCCTTTTTCCAGGGAGGCAGGCGTGGCTTGTGTGTGTGTGTGTGTGTGTGTGTGTGTGTGTGTGTGTGTGTGTGTGTGTGTGTGTGTGTGTGTCCCCGTCCTTGCAGGCGGGCCCCTTTCGACAGCCGGCCGTTTTCCCTCCAAAAAACTTAGTATATACACCTTTTCTTTCTTTTTTTCGGCAGGCAGGCAGGTGTGTGTGTGTCCCCGTCCCTCCCGAGAGAGCGCTGCCCCTTGCCTCTGCCCGCAGGTGCCGACGGTCCGCTTTCGCTTGCAGCTCACTCGGCACGGCTGCTGCTGGTGGGAGGGGCCTAAGCTAAGGAGGCCGGCCGGCTGGCGCCCCCCGCGGCTGCGGTCGTTGTCGGGCCGTTGACAGGAGATCAAAGAGCAGGGCCCCCGCCCGGGACTGGCGGGCAGGCAGGCGAGCAAGCAGGCAGGCAAGAGAGGGGGAGAGCGGAGTCCGGGCGGCCGGCAGCCGCGTGCGGACCGGGCTCCAGAGGCGTCGGCCTGCGCCGCTGCGCGCCAGCCGGACGCCCGCGCGCCCGCCCAAGGCCGGCGTCGGGCATCGCTTCTCGGCCTTTTGGCTAAGATCAAGTGTAGTATCTGTTCTTATCAGTTTAATATCTGATACGTCCCCCATCGGGGGACCACATATTAAACGGATTTTTGGAACAGGGAGCTGGATCAGGAGCTTGCTCCGTCCTCTCCACGCATCGGCCCGGTATTGCAGCGCCTCCGGGAACGGTGCACTACCTTCTCTCAGCGGTGAAAAGACAGACGTAGCTAGCAAGCAAGCGAGGTGGACCGGAGCTCCTTCCTCTCCGGTCTCGTCTCTCGTCCATCTGTGTGTCTCTGTGTCTCTCTCTCTCCCCCTCCCCGTTCCCGTGCTCCCTCCGTGCACTTTCCCGCGCCTCGACTCTCTCGGCAAGCAGGCCGGCCCCCTTTTCGGCTCCCGTGCGTTTTCCCTCCAAAAAACTTAGTTTTTTCCTCCTTTTTCCAGGGAGGCAGGCGTGGCTTGTGTGTGTGTGTGTGTGTGTGTGTGTGTGTGTGTGTGTGTGTGTGTGTGTGTGTGTGTGCCCCGTCCTTGCAGGCGGGCCCCTTTCGACAGCCGGCCGTTTTCCCTCCAAAAAACTTAGTATATACACCTTTTCTTTCTTTTTTTCGGCAGGCAGGCAGGTGTGTGTGTGTCCCCGTCCCTCCCGAGAGAGCGCTGCCCCTTGCCTCTGCCCGCAGGTGCCGACGGTCCGCTTTCGCTTGCAGCTCACTCGGCACGGCTGCTGCTGGTGGGAGGGGCCTAAGCTAAGGAGGCCGGCCGGCTGGCGCCCCCCGCGGCTGCGGTCGTTGTCGGGCCGTTGACAGGAGATCAAAGAGCAGGGCCCCCGCCCGGGACTGGCGGGCAGGCAGGCGAGCAAGCAGGCAGGCAAGAGAGGGGGAGAGCGGAGTCCGGGCGGCCGGCAGCCGCGTGCGGACCGGGCTCCAGAGGCGTCGGCCTGCGCCGCTGCGCGCCAGCCGGACGCCCGCGCGCCCGCCCAAGGCCGGCGTCGGGCATCGCTTCTCGGCCTTTTGGCCAAGATCCAAAAGCGCGTGGCTTGACCGCGGCTGGAGGGCTTACCAAAAGACGAGAAGGGCGGAGGACGGGGAGAGCGGCGGACCCTACCGGAGGGGACTCCATTACGAGGAAGGCAACAAGGCGGCAACCAGGCGGAAGACACCCTTTGAAGACCGCGGAGTCCGGAAGATCTTGAGCCACCACTGGAATCGCTCTGGGTTGAGCCCAGGGGGTGAAGGTGGGGCTCCCAGATGACGGCAGCGAAGGGTGAGTTGCCTTTCCCTCTGGCGGCCGGGCACCCTCTGTCCCGTGAGGGGCAGATGCGGCGCACGGTGCGCTTCGTATTGAAGAGCCAGGAAGATGCGGCAGAATGGATGGTCAGGAGGACCTTCGAGAGAAGAATAGTTTTCGATTTGTTAGGAGTCAGGAAGGAAGACATCCTGTGCATTCAGGATTTTCAGAACAGGAACCTCTACGATCTAACGGTAACCTCGGAACCTGAAGTGATCAGGGTATGGAACAAGATAGAGCTTCTGAGAAACACGGAACCCTTGGCAAAATTTGTAATTGAACCCCTGTTCGCCCGTGAACTCCGGCCAATTACTGTCCATATGTTTAATGGCAATGTACCAGAGTCTATCGTCTCTATCTTTCTAAAGAGATTTGTAGATCTTCAAGGCGAAGGAAAAAAGGTCATGGATGAGGAGAACGTCTGGACGGCCAAATGGCGGTACATGGCGAGGTTCCGGACCTGTTTGATGACACCTGGAGGCGTGCTGCACCCCCCGGCTACCTTCACCATTGGCCCCAATAGAGGTTACCTTATGTACCCGGGGCAACCGAAAACGTGCAGACGATGTGGCCAGGAGGGGCACCTGGTGGTGGATTGCAGGACAGAGATCTGCAGGAGGTGCGGCCGAACCGGGCACGTGGCGGCGGTGTGCCACCACGCCTTGGTGTGTAACCTGTGCGGTGAGGAGGGCCACCTGTATAGGAATTGCCCAAAGAAGGTCCGGAGCTTCGCCTCAGTCGTCTCGGGAGAGGTGGAAGGGCAAGCAGGAACTCCTACACCACAGGGGAGGAAAGACGAAGGTCCTACTTACCTGGCAGACGACCCCGCGGAACAGGGGACAAGAGAAGGTGCGTCGTCAGAAAATTCAGAACCAAGTCCCCAGGAAGCTGCGGACGGTGAGGAGACGGAACATCAGAACCCTCCCGCTGATGGTCTGACACCTGCGGCGCCACAAGAGGGAGCCAGAGAAGAGGCATCCTCGGGCGGCGAGTGGACGCCTGTGGAGAACAAAAAGAAGAAGAATAAGAAGAAGGAAAAGAAGGGTAAAAGACAAAGAGAGTCCTCAGAAGAAGATGGCGAATGGGATGGAGACAAAAGAGTCAAGGAAGCATGGTCTCCCCCAGATGAAGACTCCATGACTTCTGATAGTGAGTCCGAGGGCCCTGAGAGTGTGTCGGTCGAGGGAGACGAGACCAGGGTGGACGGGGACTCTGTGGAAGGTCCAAGGGAAGAAGAGGAACTGGAACAGGATCCAGCTCAGAAGGAACCTGGCACCGGTCCAGAACAGGAGGTTGAAGAGATGGATGAAGAAGCGGAGAGACCTAACCCCCAGCCAGAAGAAGAAGGAGGAGGGGGCAGGCCCCCCCCCCCAACTGAGTCGCACTCCTCCTGGGCCGAGCAGGCCGGAGAAGGGGCGATGGGAACAGGGCTAAATTTCCAGCCTGAAAATTTAATCGACTCAGATGAGAGTGGCTCCATACCTTTGAGCGGAAGGTCAGGTCCGGACGGAGAGTCTTCCTTTGTCCCGGCCTCCCCGTCGCTATCTGGGTTTTTCAGCCCTGGTAGCAGCACCGGTTCAGAAGATCCCCCGAGCTGACTTCAGTGAAGTTGAACCCCCCCCCAAGAATGCCGAATGGGCCCTTGGAGCACCCTGAGTGTAAGACTTCCTCTCCTTTCCCATGGATTACACCATCTGCTCGGTCAACGTCAGGGGGTTGAAAAATAAAATCAAACGTGTTGCGGTCTTTAAAGACTTGGCCGAGAGACGTTTTAGTTTTTGTTTTCTTCAAGAAGCGCACTTGGGGTCGGAGAGGGATGTTCTTGATTTTAAGAGCGACTGGCGCAAAGGGGACTCGTGGTGGAGTGTGGGGGGAGTGCATTCCTCGGGAGTGGGGATTCTCAGCGGATCGCCGAACTTTGTGGCTAGTGAGGCCACATCGGTCGTCCCTGGGCGCCTCCTAGTGGTAGACGGGGTATGGGACACAATGCGGGTCCGGCTGGTCGCCGTGTACGGGCCGGCGGAAAGGCGCTTACAGGCGTCCTTTTTAAGAGCACTTGAGCCTTTACTCTTCACTAATCGCTCCGTCTTAGTGGGGGGTGATTTTAACATCGATGTGAGTGATGTGCGTGGTTCGGGTGTGAGTGTTTTGTGCGAATTAATGCACCGGTTTCGTTTGCAGGACTGTTTTGAGGGAACTGGGCCTGCCTCTAAGGTTTATACCTGGAGCAACGGGCGGGACAGTTTTAGGCGATTGGACTACATTTTTACTACCTTAAAGGGTGTAGTCCAAGCTAGGCGGGTTGGCCCAGTTTGGTTCTCTGATCACCTCCTGCTGGCTGTAACCGTGATCCCTGAGGCTTCCACTTATAAGACCCGGTACTGGAGGCTGAACGTGCAGGTTCTGTCCGAGGCAGAATACCTAGCCCGGATAGCGAGCCTGCTGGGCAGCTTCCAGAGGAAGAGGTGGAGTTTCCCGACGGCGGTCCTTTGGTGGGAAGCCTGCAAGAAGGCTATAGCCAAGGCCTCCATAAGTTATTGTCGGCACAGGCAGTCGGTGGGTAGGGAGACTCTAGCCCGTTTACAACGGGAGCTAGAGGCGGTGTACGCGGCATTCAACGGGGGCGGTTCCTTCGATGCGGCTAAAGCCGCGGAGATCAGAACTCGTCTAAAAGAGTTTTGGTCTTCGAGGGCTAAAGACTTCCTGTTTAGGTTGAAGGGCGACCTGATTGAGAACGAGGAAAAATGCTCGTCCCACTTCTTCGGCTCGGTCCGAGCGAGGCAGGCAAGGACCAGCTTCGAGGCCCTCCGTCAGGCAGACGGCACGATGACGAGCGACGGGCAACAGATGGTGGAGTGTGCCTCGGAGTTTTATAGGTCCTTGTTCGCAGAGAAACCTGTAGACTCGAGCCGGTGGGAGGACTGGTTGACGGGCATTGGAGAGGGAACTAAGGTCGCCCCAGACCTGGAGGGGAGTCTGACTGCCGCCGAGCTAAAAGCGGCGGCTGCCGGCCTGCGTAAGGGAACTGCCCCAGGGCTTGACGGCCTGCCCACAGATTTTTACATTGCCTTTTGGGATCTGTTACAACCGATGCTTATGGAGGTCTTTGGTGAGATACTGCAGGTAGGGGAGATGGGGACAACTATGAAGGTTGGGGTGTTGTCCCTCATCTTCAAAAAGGGTGAGAAGACCGATCTGGAAAACTGGAGGCCGATCCAGTTACTTTGCACCGATTACAAGATCCTCGCTAAGGTGCTGGGTAATCGACTGAGGAAGGTTATGCCAGATCTGGTCTGCAGAGACCAGACCTGCAGTGTCGAGGGCCGGAGGATCGTTTGGAATCTCCACCTCATCAGGGACACGGTGGCATGGGTAGAAGACCGCGGACTGGCGCTCATGCTGGTCAGCCTCGACCAGAGTAAGGCTTTTGATAGGGTCCACCATGCTTTCCTCTGGGAGGTGCTGATACGGCTGGGCGTGGGCCACACCTTCGTCAGATGGATCCAGACCCTGTATAACGGAGTCGTGTCTCGGGTGAGTATCAACGGGAGAGTGGGGGCCGGAGTGCCGGTCGGGTGCGGGGTGAGGCAGGGGTGCCCCCTGTCTCCCCTGCTTTACGTCCTCTACTCTGAGCCCCTCCTCCACGTGATAAGTAAGGACCCTCTGATCGAGGGTGTGGTAGTCCCAGGCAGCGGGGGTGAACAGGTGAAGGTCGCGGCGTATGCCGATGACATCTCCCTGTTCCTGACGTCTGACAGTAGTATTTGCCGGGTACTTGAACTGTTGGACGAACACTCAGCCTGCACTGGGTCCCGTTTAAACAGGGACAAGTGCGCAGTCAAGTACTTCGGCAAATGGAGGGACAGGAGAGAAGAGGTGGGCGGCCTCCCCCTGGAGTCGGGCCCAGTAAAGATCTTGGGCATCCGTTTCCACTCAGGCGACTCCGCCAGGTTGAACTGGGAGGACAGGTTGCGGAAAGTGAACCAAAAATTGGGTATGTGGCAGGACAGATCACTGTCCTACTCTGGTAAGGTGTTGGTTTTGAAAGTGGATGTCCTGCCAACTTTACTATATCTGGCCAGGGTGTTTCCGCTGCCTGTCTGCCTTAGAAGAGACCTGGTGAGAGCCGTCTTCCGCTTCATTTGGGGCGGAGGATATGAGTATATCGCCCGGGTGGAGATGTGCAGACCAATTGAGGAAGGGGGGAGAACCGTCCCAGATTTGCCGGCTAAGTTAGACACCCTGTTCGTGGCGGGTCTGTGCAAGACCCTCCACGAGGACCCCGACCACCTGTGTGTCTATTTTATAAGGTTATGGCTGGCTGCCACTGTGAGGCACCTTGTGGTCTGGTCTAATAGGACACCCAGCGCTGAGCAACTGCCCCCGCACTACGGGCACGCTAGGAAGTGGCTGAGAAGGCATCCTGAAGCCAGAGAAGGGCAGGCCTTACTAGACCACAGGGCCTTGTACAAAGCAGTGGTGGCAAGGACGACCCCAGCGGTGGTTGGGGTCTCAGAGAGGGCTTGGCGGCAAATCCAACCCGCGGGCCTAGATAACAGACTCAGGGATCTAAACTGGCTCGCCCTCTGGAACCGCCTGCCCGTTAGAGAGACCCTCCACAACCATGGTCTCTCCAGACACAACAGGTGTCCTCGCCCGGATTGTCTAGAGCCTGAAACAGTCCTGCATGTGTTCTGGGGGTGTGTGTTTGCACAAAGGGTGTGGGGTTTGTGTGGAGATTTGTGTTCACGAGTAATGGGTGATTTGGTGCTGTCCAGCCACACAGTTCTCAAAGGTGTCCCGGGGCCCCGCAAGTGGAATCGTGCTTTCCTAGTGTGGCTGGTGATCAGTCTTGTTAAGTTTTATCTTTGGGCCTCCCGGAAGGAGTTGATCAGCCACGGAAGGGGAGACTCAGCAGACAACATTGCCTGGAAGGCGCGGCACGACGTCGCCAGACGTATCCAGTGGGACATCCGGAGATGGGGTTTCGCCGCGGCAAAAGAACGTTGGAAGGGGTTGTTTTCATTGGGGTGATTCTGGTGTACAGTTTGTGTTCTTTAGGGGACTTGTGTGTCTGTAATTTGTATTTCTAAGAATATGGGAGCAATAGGGAATTTGGGGAGGGGCTGGTTTTGCATAAGGGGCGGGATTATGTTAATGAACGGTTTATGTAAGTTTTATGTAGTTTGGGGTTCTATTGTTTCCAGATGATAATGATTTTGGTTTGTTGTATTTTGTATTTTTGTAATAAAAAAAAAAAAAAAAATCTGTTCTTATCAGTTTAATATCTGATACGTCCCCCATCGGGGGACCACATATTAAACGGATTTTTGGAACAGGGAGCTGGATCAGGAGCTTGCTCCGTCCTCTCCACGCATCGGCCCGGTATTGCAGCGCCTCCGGGAACGGTGCACTACCTTCTCTCAGCGGTGAAAAGACAGACGTAGCTAGCAAGCAAGCGAGGTGGACCGGAGCTCCTTCCTCTCCGGTCTCGTCTCTCGTCCATCTGTGTGTCTCTGTGTCTCTCTCTCTCCCCCTCCCCGTTCCCGTGCTCCCTCCGTGCACTTTCCCGCGCCTCGACTCTCTCGGCAAGCAGGCCGGCCCCCTTTTCGGCTCCCGTGCGTTTTCCCTCCAAAAAACTTAGTTTTTTCCTCCTTTTTCCAGGGAGGCAGGCGTGGCTTGTGTGTGTGTGTGTGTGTGTGTGTGTGTGTGTGTGTGTGTGTGTGTGTGTGTGTGTGTGTCCCCGTCCTTGCAGGCGGGCCCCTTTCGACAGCCGGCCGTTTTCCCTCCAAAAAACTTAGTATATACACCTTTTCTTTCTTTTTTTCGGCAGGCAGGCAGGTGTGTGTGTGTCCCCGTCCCTCCCGAGAGAGCGCTGCCCCTTGCCTCTGCCCGCAGGTGCCGACGGTCCGCTTTCGCTTGCAGCTCACTCGGCACGGCTGCTGCTGGTGGGAGGGGCCTAAGCTAAGGAGGCCGGCCGGCTGGCGCCCCCCGCGGCTGCGGTCGTTGTCGGGCCGTTGACAGGAGATCAAAGAGCAGGGCCCCCGCCCGGGACTGGCGGGCAGGCAGGCGAGCAAGCAGGCAGGCAAGAGAGGGGGAGAGCGGAGTCCGGGCGGCCGGCAGCCGCGTGCGGACCGGGCTCCAGAGGCGTCGGCCTGCGCCGCTGCGCGCCAGCCGGACGCCCGCGCGCCCGCCCAAGGCCGGCGTCGGGCATCGCTTCTCGGCCTTTTGGCTAAGATCAAGTGTAGTATCTGTTCTTATCAGTTTAATATCTGATACGTCCCCCATCGGGGGACCACATATTAAACGGATTTTTGGAACAGGGAGCTGGATCAGGAGCTTGCTCCGTCCTCTCCACGCATCGGCCCGGTATTGCAGCGCCTCCGGGAACGGTGCACTACCTTCTCTCAGCGGTGAAAAGACAGACGTAGCTAGCAAGCAAGCGAGGTGGACCGGAGCTCCTTCCTCTCCGGTCTCGTCTCTCGTCCATCTGTGTGTCTCTGTGTCTCTCTCTCTCCCCCTCCCCGTTCCCGTGCTCCCTCCGTGCACTTTCCCGCGCCTCGACTCTCTCGGCAAGCAGGCCGGCCCCCTTTTCGGCTCCCGTGCGTTTTCCCTCCAAAAAACTTAGTTTTTTCCTCCTTTTTCCAGGGAGGCAGGCGTGGCTTGTGTGTGTGTGTGTGTGTGTGTGTGTGTGTGTGTGTGTGTGTGTGTGTGTGTGTGTGTCCCCGTCCTTGCAGGCGGGCCCCTTTCGACAGCCGGCCGTTTTCCCTCCAAAAAACTTAGTATATACACCTTTTCTTTCTTTTTTTCGGCAGGCAGGCAGGTGTGTGTGTGTCCCCGTCCCTCCCGAGAGAGCGCTGCCCCTTGCCTCTGCCCGCAGGTGCCGACGGTCCGCTTTCGCTTGCAGCTCACTCGGCACGGCTGCTGCTGGTGGGAGGGGCCTAAGCTAAGGAGGCCGGCCGGCTGGCGCCCCCCGCGGCTGCGGTCGTTGTCGGGCCGTTGACAGGAGATCAAAGAGCAGGGCCCCCGCCCGGGACTGGCGGGCAGGCAGGCGAGCAAGCAGGCAGGCAAGAGAGGGGGAGAGCGGAGTCCGGGCGGCCGGCAGCCGCGTGCGGACCGGGCTCCAGAGGCGTCGGCCTGCGCCGCTGCGCGCCAGCCGGACGCCCGCGCGCCCGCCCAAGGCCGGCGTCGGGCATCGCTTCTCGGCCTTTTGGCTAAGATCAAGTGTAGTATCTGTTCTTATCAGTTTAATATCTGATACTGGCTAAGATCAAGTGTAGTATCTGTTCTTATCAGTTTAATATCTGATACGTCCCCCATCGGGGGACCACATATTAAACGGATTTTTGGAACAGGGAGCTGGATCAGGAGCTTGCTCCGTCCTCTCCACGCATCGGCCCGGTATTGCAGCGCCTCCGGGAACGGTGCACTACCTTCTCTCAGCGGTGAAAAGACAGACGTAGCTAGCAAGCAAGCGAGGTGGACCGGAGCTCCTTCCTCTCCGGTCTCGTCTCTCGTCCATCTGTGTGTCTCTGTGTCTCTCTCTCTCCCCCTCCCCGTTCCCGTGCTCCCTCCGTGCACTTTCCCGCGCCTCGACTCTCTCGGCAAGCAGGCCGGCCCCCTTTTCGGCTCCCGTGCGTTTTCCCTCCAAAAAACTTAGTTTTTTCCTCCTTTTTCCAGGGAGGCAGGCGTGGCTTGTGTGTGTGTGTGTGTGTGTGTGTGTGTGTGTGTGTGTGTGTGTGTGTGTGTGTCCCCGTCCTTGCAGGCGGGCCCCTTTCGACAGCCGGCCGTTTTCCCTCCAAAAAACTTAGTATATACACCTTTTCTTTCTTTTTTTCGGCAGGCAGGCAGGTGTGTGTGTGTCCCCGTCCCTCCCGAGAGAGCGCTGCCCCTTGCCTCTGCCCGCAGGTGCCGACGGTCCGCTTTCGCTTGCAGCTCACTCGGCACGGCTGCTGCTGGTGGGAGGGGCCTAAGCTAAGGAGGCCGGCCGGCTGGCGCCCCCCGCGGCTGCGGTCGTTGTCGGGCCGTTGACAGGAGATCAAAGAGCAGGGCCCCCGCCCGGGACTGGCGGGCAGGCAGGCGAGCAAGCAGGCAGGCAAGAGAGGGGGAGAGCGGAGTCCGGGCGGCCGGCAGCCGCGTGCGGACCGGGCTCCAGAGGCGTCGGCCTGCGCCGCTGCGCGCCAGCCGGACGCCCGCGCGCCCGCCCAAGGCCGGCGTCGGGCATCGCTTCTCGGCCTTTTGGCTAAGATCAAGTGTAGTATCTGTTCTTATCAGTTTAATATCTGATACGTCCCCCATCGGGGGACCACATATTAAACGGATTTTTGGAACAGGGAGCTGGATCAGGAGCTTGCTCCGTCCTCTCCACGCATCGGCCCGGTATTGCAGCGCCTCCGGGAACGGTGCACTACCTTCTCTCAGCGGTGAAAAGACAGACGTAGCTAGCAAGCAAGCGAGGTGGACCGGAGCTCCTTCCTCTCCGGTCTCGTCTCTCGTCCATCTGTGTGTCTCTGTGTCTCTCTCTCTCCCCCTCCCCGTTCCCGTGCTCCCTCCGTGCACTTTCCCGCGCCTCGACTCTCTCGGCAAGCAGGCCGGCCCCCTTTTCGGCTCCCGTGCGTTTTCCCTCCAAAAAACTTAGTTTTTTCCTCCTTTTTCCAGGGAGGCAGGCGTGGCTTGTGTGTGTGTGTGTGTGTGTGTGTGTGTGTGTGTGTGTGTGTGTGTGTGTCCCCGTCCTTGCAGGCGGGCCCCTTTCGACAGCCGGCCGTTTTCCCTCCAAAAAACTTAGTATATACACCTTTTCTTTCTTTTTTTCGGCAGGCAGGCAGGTGTGTGTGTGTCCCCGTCCCTCCCGAGAGAGCGCTGCCCCTTGCCTCTGCCCGCAGGTGCCGACGGTCCGCTTTCGCTTGCAGCTCACTCGGCACGGCTGCTGCTGGTGGGAGGGGCCTAAGCTAAGGAGGCCGGCCGGCTGGCGCCCCCCGCGGCTGCGGTCGTTGTCGGGCCGTTGACAGGAGATCAAAGAGCAGGGCCCCCGCCCGGGACTGGCGGGCAGGCAGGCGAGCAAGCAGGCAGGCAAGAGAGGGGGAGAGCGGAGTCCGGGCGGCCGGCAGCCGCGTGCGGACCGGGCTCCAGAGGCGTCGGCCTGCGCCGCTGCGCGCCAGCCGGACGCCCGCGCGCCCGCCCAAGGCCGGCGTCGGGCATCGCTTCTCGGCCTTTTGGCTAAGATCAAGTGTAGTATCTGTTCTTATCAGTTTAATATCTGATACGTCCCCCATCGGGGGACCACATATTAAACGGATTTTTGGAACAGGGAGCTGGATCAGGAGCTTGCTCCGTCCTCTCCACGCATCGGCCCGGTATTGCAGCGCCTCCGGGAACGGTGCACTACCTTCTCTCAGCGGTGAAAAGACAGACGTAGCTAGCAAGCAAGCGAGGTGGACCGGAGCTCCTTCCTCTCCGGTCTCGTCTCTCGTCCATCTGTGTGTCTCTGTGTCTCTCTCTCTCCCCCTCCCCGTTCCCGTGCTCCCTCCGTGCACTTTCCCGCGCCTCGACTCTCTCGGCAAGCAGGCCGGCCCCCTTTTCGGCTCCCGTGCGTTTTCCCTCCAAAAAACTTAGTTTTTTCCTCCTTTTTCCAGGGAGGCAGGCGTGGCTTGTGTGTGTGTGTGTGTGTGTGTGTGTGTGTGTGTGTGTGTGTGTGTGTGTCCCCGTCCTTGCAGGCGGGCCCCTTTCGACAGCCGGCCGTTTTCCCTCCAAAAAACTTAGTATATACACCTTTTCTTTCTTTTTTTCGGCAGGCAGGCAGGTGTGTGTGTGTCCCCGTCCCTCCCGAGAGAGCGCTGCCCCTTGCCTCTGCCCGCAGGTGCCGACGGTCCGCTTTCGCTTGCAGCTCACTCGGCACGGCTGCTGCTGGTGGGAGGGGCCTAAGCTAAGGAGGCCGGCCGGCTGGCGCCCCCCGCGGCTGCGGTCGTTGTCGGGCCGTTGACAGGAGATCAAAGAGCAGGGCCCCCGCCCGGGACTGGCGGGCAGGCAGGCGAGCAAGCAGGCAGGCAAGAGAGGGGGAGAGCGGAGTCCGGGCGGCCGGCAGCCGCGTGCGGACCGGGCTCCAGAGGCGTCGGCCTGCGCCGCTGCGCGCCAGCCGGACGCCCGCGCGCCCGCCCAAGGCCGGCGTCGGGCATCGCTTCTCGGCCTTTTGGCTAAGATCAAGTGTAGTATCTGTTCTTATCAGTTTAATATCTGATACGTCCCCCATCGGGGGACCACATATTAAACGGATTTTTGGAACAGGGAGCTGGATCAGGAGCTTGCTCCGTCCTCTCCACGCATCGGCCCGGTATTGCAGCGCCTCCGGGAACGGTGCACTACCTTCTCTCAGCGGTGAAAAGACAGACGTAGCTAGCAAGCAAGCGAGGTGGACCGGAGCTCCTTCCTCTCCGGTCTCGTCTCTCGTCCATCTGTGTGTCTCTGTGTCTCTCTCTCTCCCCCTCCCCGTTCCCGTGCTCCCTCCGTGCACTTTCCCGCGCCTCGACTCTCTCGGCAAGCAGGCCGGCCCCCTTTTCGGCTCCCGTGCGTTTTCCCTCCAAAAAACTTAGTTTTTTCCTCCTTTTTCCAGGGAGGCAGGCGTGGCTTGTGTGTGTGTGTGTGTGTGTGTGTGTGTGTGTGTGTGTGTGTGTGTGTGTGTCCCCGTCCTTGCAGGCGGGCCCCTTTCGACAGCCGGCCGTTTTCCCTCCAAAAAACTTAGTATATACACCTTTTCTTTCTTTTTTTCGGCAGGCAGGCAGGTGTGTGTGTGTCCCCGTCCCTCCCGAGAGAGCGCTGCCCCTTGCCTCTGCCCGCAGGTGCCGACGGTCCGCTTTCGCTTGCAGCTCACTCGGCACGGCTGCTGCTGGTGGGAGGGGCCTAAGCTAAGGAGGCCGGCCGGCTGGCGCCCCCCGCGGCTGCGGTCGTTGTCGGGCCGTTGACAGGAGATCAAAGAGCAGGGCCCCCGCCCGGGACTGGCGGGCAGGCAGGCGAGCAAGCAGGCAGGCAAGAGAGGGGGAGAGCGGAGTCCGGGCGGCCGGCAGCCGCGTGCGGACCGGGCTCCAGAGGCGTCGGCCTGCGCCGCTGCGCGCCAGCCGGACGCCCGCGCGCCCGCCCAAGGCCGGCGTCGGGCATCGCTTCTCGGCCTTTTGGCTAAGATCAAGTGTAGTATCTGTTCTTATCAGTTTAATATCTGATACGTCCCCCATCGGGGGACCACATATTAAACGGATTTTTGGAACAGGGAGCTGGATCAGGAGCTTGCTCCGTCCTCTCCACGCATCGGCCCGGTATTGCAGCGCCTCCGGGAACGGTGCACTACCTTCTCTCAGCGGTGAAAAGACAGACGTAGCTAGCAAGCAAGCGAGGTGGACCGGAGCTCCTTCCTCTCCGGTCTCGTCTCTCGTCCATCTGTGTGTCTCTGTGTCTCTCTCTCTCCCCCTCCCCGTTCCCGTGCTCCCTCCGTGCACTTTCCCGCGCCTCGACTCTCTCGGCAAGCAGGCCGGCCCCCTTTTCGGCTCCCGTGCGTTTTCCCTCCAAAAAACTTAGTTTTTTCCTCCTTTTTCCAGGGAGGCAGGCGTGGCTTGTGTGTGTGTGTGTGTGTGTGTGTGTGTGTGTGTGTGTGTGTGTGTGTGTGTCCCCGTCCTTGCAGGCGGGCCCCTTTCGACAGCCGGCCGTTTTCCCTCCAAAAAACTTAGTATATACACCTTTTCTTTCTTTTTTTCGGCAGGCAGGCAGGTGTGTGTGTGTCCCCGTCCCTCCCGAGAGAGCGCTGCCCCTTGCCTCTGCCCGCAGGTGCCGACGGTCCGCTTTCGCTTGCAGCTCACTCGGCACGGCTGCTGCTGGTGGGAGGGGCCTAAGCTAAGGAGGCCGGCCGGCTGGCGCCCCCCGCGGCTGCGGTCGTTGTCGGGCCGTTGACAGGAGATCAAAGAGCAGGGCCCCCGCCCGGGACTGGCGGGCAGGCAGGCGAGCAAGCAGGCAGGCAAGAGAGGGGGAGAGCGGAGTCCGGGCGGCCGGCAGCCGCGTGCGGACCGGGCTCCAGAGGCGTCGGCCTGCGCCGCTGCGCGCCAGCCGGACGCCCGCGCGCCCGCCCAAGGCCGGCGTCGGGCATCGCTTCTCGGCCTTTTGGCTAAGATCAAGTGTAGTATCTGTTCTTATCAGTTTAATATCTGATACGTCCCCCATCGGGGGACCACATATTAAACGGATTTTTGGAACAGGGAGCTGGATCAGGAGCTTGCTCCGTCCTCTCCACGCATCGGCCCGGTATTGCAGCGCCTCCGGGAACGGTGCACTACCTTCTCTCAGCGGTGAAAAGACAGACGTAGCTAGCAAGCAAGCGAGGTGGACCGGAGCTCCTTCCTCTCCGGTCTCGTCTCTCGTCCATCTGTGTGTCTCTGTGTCTCTCTCTCTCCCCCTCCCCGTTCCCGTGCTCCCTCCGTGCACTTTCCCGCGCCTCGACTCTCTCGGCAAGCAGGCCGGCCCCCTTTTCGGCTCCCGTGCGTTTTCCCTCCAAAAAACTTAGTTTTTTCCTCCTTTTTCCAGGGAGGCAGGCGTGGCTTGTGTGTGTGTGTGTGTGTGTGTGTGTGTGTGTGTGTGTGTGTGTGTGTGTGTGTGTCCCCGTCCTTGCAGGCGGGCCCCTTTCGACAGCCGGCCGTTTTCCCTCCAAAAAACTTAGTATATACACCTTTTCTTTCTTTTTTTCGGCAGGCAGGCAGGTGTGTGTGTGTCCCCGTCCCTCCCGAGAGAGCGCTGCCCCTTGCCTCTGCCCGCAGGTGCCGACGGTCCGCTTTCGCTTGCAGCTCACTCGGCCCGGCTGCTGCTGGTGGGAGGGGCCTAAGCTAAGGAGGCCGGCCGGCTGGCGCCCCCCGCGGCTGCGGTCGTTGTCGGGCCGTTGACAGGAGATCAAAGAGCAGGGCCCCCGCCCGGGACTGGCGGGCAGGCAGGCGAGCAAGCAGGCAGGCAAGAGAGGGGGAGAGCGGAGTCCGGGCGGCCGGCAGCCGCGTGCGGACCGGGCTCCAGAGGCGTCGGCCTGCGCCGCTGCGCGCCAGCCGGACGCCCGCGCGCCCGCCCAAGGCCGGCGTCGGGCATCGCTTCTCGGCCTTTTGGCTAAGATCAAGTGTAGTATCTGTTCTTATCAGTTTAATATCTGATACGTCCCCCATCGGGGGACCACATATTAAACGGATTTTTGGAACAGGGAGCTGGATCAGGAGCTTGCTCCGTCCTCTCCACGCATCGGCCCGGTATTGCAGCGCCTCCGGGAACGGTGCACTACCTTCTCTCAGCGGTGAAAAGACAGACGTAGCTAGCAAGCAAGCGAGGTGGACCGGAGCTCCTTCCTCTCCGGTCTCGTCTCTCGTCCATCTGTGTGTCTCTGTGTCTCTCTCTCTCCCCCTCCCCGTTCCCGTGCTCCCTCCGTGCACTTTCCCGCGCCTCGACTCTCTCGGCAAGCAGGCCGGCCCCCTTTTCGGCTCCCGTGCGTTTTCCCTCCAAAAAACTTAGTTTTTTCCTCCTTTTTCCAGGGAGGCAGGCGTGGCTTGTGTGTGTGTGTGTGTGTGTGTGTGTGTGTGTGTGTGTGTGTGTGTGTGTGTGTCCCCGTCCTTGCAGGCGGGCCCCTTTCGACAGCCGGCCGTTTTCCCTCCAAAAAACTTAGTATATACACCTTTTCTTTCTTTTTTTCGGCAGGCAGGCAGGTGTGTGTGTGTCCCCGTCCCTCCCGAGAGAGCGCTGCCCCTTGCCTCTGCCCGCAGGTGCCGACGGTCCGCTTTCGCTTGCAGCTCACTCGGCACGGCTGCTGCTGGTGGGAGGGGCCTAAGCTAAGGAGGCCGGCCGGCTGGCGCCCCCCGCGGCTGCGGTCGTTGTCGGGCCGTTGACAGGAGATCAAAGAGCAGGGCCCCCGCCCGGGACTGGCGGGCAGGCAGGCGAGCAAGCAGGCAGGCAAGAGAGGGGGAGAGCGGAGTCCGGGCGGCCGGCAGCCGCGTGCGGACCGGGCTCCAGAGGCGTCGGCCTGCGCCGCTGCGCGCCAGCCGGACGCCCGCGCGCCCGCCCAAGGCCGGCGTCGGGCATCGCTTCTCGGCCTTTTGGCTAAGATCAAGTGTAGTATCTGTTCTTATCAGTTTAATATCTGATACGTCCCCCATCGGGGGACCACATATTAAACGGATTTTTGGAACAGGGAGCTGGATCAGGAGCTTGCTCCGTCCTCTCCACGCATCGGCCCGGTATTGCAGCGCCTCCGGGAACGGTGCACTACCTTCTCTCAGCGGTGAAAAGACAGACGTAGCTAGCAAGCAAGCGAGGTGGACCGGAGCTCCTTCCTCTCCGGTCTCGTCTCTCGTCCATCTGTGTGTCTCTGTGTCTCTCTCTCTCCCCCTCCCCGTTCCCGTGCTCCCTCCGTGCACTTTCCCGCGCCTCGACTCTCTCGGCAAGCAGGCCGGCCCCCTTTTCGGCTCCCGTGCGTTTTCCCTCCAAAAAACTTAGTTTTTTCCTCCTTTTTCCAGGGAGGCAGGCGTGGCTTGTGTGTGTGTGTGTGTGTGTGTGTGTGTGTGTGTGTGTGTGTGTGTGTGTGTGTCCCCGTCCTTGCAGGCGGGCCCCTTTCGACAGCCGGCCGTTTTCCCTCCAAAAAACTTAGTATATACACCTTTTCTTTCTTTTTTTCGGCAGGCAGGCAGGTGTGTGTGTGTCCCCGTCCCTCCCGAGAGAGCGCTGCCCCTTGCCTCTGCCCGCAGGTGCCGACGGTCCGCTTTCGCTTGCAGCTCACTCGGCACGGCTGCTGCTGGTGGGAGGGGCCTAAGCTAAGGAGGCCGGCCGGCTGGCGGCCCCCCGCGGCTGCGGTCGTTGTCGGGCCGTTGACAGGAGATCAAAGAGCAGGGCCCCCGCCCGGGACTGGCGGGCAGGCAGGCGAGCAAGCAGGCAGGCAAGAGAGGGGAGAGCGGAGTCCGGGCGGCCGGCAGCCGCGTGCGGACCTGGGCTCCAGAGGCGTCGGCCTGCGCCGCTGCGCGCCAGCCGGACGCCCGCGCGCCCGCCCAAGGCCGGCGTCGGGCATCGCTTCTCGGCCTTTTGGCTAAGATCAAGTGTAGTATCTGTTCTTATCAGTTTTAATATCTGATACGTCCCCCATCGGGGGACCACATATAAACGGATTTTTGGAACAGGGAGCTGGATCAGGGCTTGCTCCGTCCTCTCCACGCATCGGCCCGGTATTGCAGCGCCTCCGGGAACGGTGCACTACCTTCTCTCAGCGGTGAAAAGACAGACGTAGCTAGCAAGCAAGCGAGTGGACCGGAGCTCCTTCCTCTCCGGTCTCGTCTCTCGTCCATCTGTGTGTCTCTGTGTCTCTCTCTCTCCCCCTCCCCGTTCCCGTGCTCCCTCCGTGCACTTTCCCGCGCCTCTGACTCTCTCGGCAAGCAGGCCGGCCCCCTTTTCGGCTCCCGTGCGTTTTCCCTCCAAAAAACTTAGTTTTTTCCTCCTTTTTCCAGGGAGGCAGGCGTGGCTTGTGTGTGTGTGTGTGTGTGTGTGTGTGTGTGTGTGTGTGTGTGTGTGTGTGTGTGTGTCCCCGTCCTTGCAGGCGGGCCCCTTTCGACAGCCGGCCGTTTTCCCTCCAAAAAACTTAGTATATACACCTTTTCTTTCTTTTTTTCGGCAGGCAGCAGGTGTGTGTGTGTCCCCGTCCCTCCCGAGAGAGCGCTGCCCCTTGCCCTCTGCCCGCAGGTGCCGACGGTCCGCTTTCGCTTGCAGCTCACTCGGCACGGCTGCTGCAGGTGGGAGGGGCCTAAGCTAAGGAGGCCGGCCGGCTGGCGCCCCCCGCGGCTGCGGTCGTTTGTCGGGCCGTTGACAGGAGATCAAAGAGCAGGGCCCCGCCCGGGACTGGCGGGCAGGCAGGCGAGCAAGCAGGCAGGCAAGAGAGGAGAGCGGAGTCCGGGCGGCCGGCAGCCGCGTGCGGACCGGGCTCCAGAGGCGCTGGCCTGCGCCGCTGCGCGCCAGCCGGACGCCCGCGCGCCCGCCCAAGGCCGGCGTCGGGCATCGCTTCTCGGCCTTTTGGCTAAGATCAAGTGTAGTATCTGTTCTTATCAGTTTAATATCTGATACGTCCCCCATCGGGGGACCACATATTAAACGGATTTTTGGAACAGGGAGCTGGATCAGGAGCTTGCTCCGTCCTCTCCACGCATCGGCCGGTATTGCAGCGCCTCCGGGAACGGTGCACTACCTTCTCTCAGCGGTGAAAAGACAGACGTTAGCTAGCAGCAAGCGAGGTGGACCGGAGCTCCTTCCTCTCCGGTCTCGTCTCTCGTCCATCTGTGTGTCTCTGTGTCTCTCTCTCTCCCCCTCCCCGTTCCCGTGCTCCCTCCGTGCACTTTCCCGCGCCTCGACTCTCTCGGCAAGCAGGCCGGCCCCCTTTTCGGCTCCCGTGCGTTTTCCCTCCAAAAACTTAGTTTTTTCTCCTTTTTCCAGGGAGGCAGGCGTGGCTTGTGTGTGTGTGTGTGTGTGTGTGTGTGTGTGTGTGTGTGTGTGTGTGTGTGTGTGTGTCCCGTCCTTGCAGGCGGGCCCCTTTCGACAGCCGGCCGGTTTTCCCTCCAAAAACTTAGTATATACACCTTTCTTTCTTTTTTTCGGCAGGCAGGCAGGTGTGTGTGTGTCCCCGTCCCTCCCGAGAGAGCGCTGCCCCTTGCCTCTGCCCGCAGGTGCCGACGGTCCGCTTTCGCTTGCAGCTCACTCGGCACGGCTGCTGCTGGTGGGAGGGGCCTAAGCTAAGGAGGCCGGCCGGCTGGCGCCCCCCGCGGCTGCGGTCGTTGTCGGGCCGTTGACAGGAGATCAAAGAGCAGGGCCCCCGCCCGGGGACTGGCGGGCAGGCAGGCGAGCAAGCAGGCAGGCAAGAGAGGGGGAGAGCGGAGTCCGGGCGGCCGGCAGCCGCGTGCGGACCGGGCTCCAGAGGCGTCGCCTGCGCCGCTGCGCGCCAGCCGGACGCCCGCGCGCCCGCCCAAGGCCGGCGTCGGGCATCGCTTCTCGGCCTTTTGGCTAAGATCAAGTGTAGTATCTGTTCTTATCAGTTAATATCTGATACGTCCCCCATCGGGGGACCACATTAAACGGATTTTTGGAACAGGGAGCTGGATCAGGAGCTTGCTCCGTCCTCTCCACGCATCGGCCCGGTATTGCAGCGCCTCCGGGAACGGTGCACTACCTTCTCTCAGCGGTGAAAAGACAGACGTAGCTAGCAAGCAAGCGAGGTGGACCGGAGCTCCTTCCTCTCCGGTCTCGTCTCTCGTCCATCTGTGTGTCTCTGTGTCTCTCTCTCTCCCCCTCCCCGTTCCCGTGCTCCCTCCGTGCACTTTCCCGCGCCTCGACTCTCTCGGCAAGCAGGCCGGCCCCCTTTTCGGCTCCCGTGCGTTTTCCCTCCAAAAAACTTAGTTTTTTCCTCCTTTTTCCAGGGAGGCAGGCGTGGCTTGTGTGTGTGTGTGTGTGTGTGTGTGTGTGTGTGTGTGTGTGTGTGTGTGTGTCCCCGTCCTTGCAGGCGGGCCCCTTTCGACAGCCGGCCGTTTTCCCTCCAAAAAACTTAGTATATACACCTTTTCTTTCTTTTTTTCGGCAGGCAGGCAGGTGTGTGTGTGTCCCCGTCCCTCCCGAGAGAGCGCTGCCCCTTGCCTCTGCCCGCAGGTGCCGACGGTCCGCTTTCGCTTGCAGCTCACTCGGCACGGCTGCTGCTGGTGGGAGGGGCCTAAGCTAAGGAGGCCGGCCGGCTGGCGCCCCCCGCGGCTGCGGTCGTTGTCGGGCCGTTGACAGGAGATCAAAGAGCAGGGCCCCCGCCCGGGACTGGCGGGCAGGCAGGCGAGCAAGCAGGCAGGCAAGAGAGGGGGAGAGCGGAGTCCGGGCGGCCGGCAGCCGCGTGCGGACCGGGCTCCAGAGGCGTCGGCCTGCGCCGCTGCGCGCCAGCCGGACGCCCGCGCGCCCGCCCAAGGCCGGCGTCGGGCATCGCTTCTCGGCCTTTTGGCTAAGATCAAGTGTAGTATCTGTTCTTATCAGTTTAATATCTGATACGTCCCCCATCGGGGGACCACATATTAAACGGATTTTTGGAACAGGGAGCTGGATCAGGAGCTTGCTCCGTCCTCTCCACGCATCGGCCCGGTATTGCAGCGCCTCCGGGAACGGTGCACTACCTTCTCTCAGCGGTGAAAAGACAGACGTAGCTAGCAAGCAAGCGAGGTGGACCGGAGCTCCTTCCTCTCCGGTCTCGTCTCTCTGTCCATCTGTGTGTCTCTGTGTCTCTCTCTCTCCCCCTCCCCGTTCCCGTGCTCCCTCCGTGCACTTTCCCGCGCCTCGACTCTCTCGGCAAGCAGGCCGGCCCCCTTTTCGGCTCCCGTGCGTTTTCCCTCCAAAAAACTTAGTTTTTTCCTCCTTTTTCCAGGGAGGCAGGCGTGGCTTGTGTGTGTGTGTGTGTGTGTGTGTGTGTGTGTGTGTGTGTGTGTGTGTGTGTCCCCGTCCTTGCAGGCGGGCCCCTTTCGACAGCCGGCCGTTTTCCCTCCAAAAAACTTAGTATATACACCTTTTCTTTCTTTTTTTCGGCAGGCAGGCAGGTGTGTGTGTGTCCCCGTCCCTCCCGAGAGAGCGCTGCCCCTTGCCTCTGCCCGCAGGTGCCGACGGTCCGCTTTCGCTTGCAGCTCACTCGGCACGGCTGCTGCTGGTGGGAGGGGCCTAAGCTAAGGAGGCCGGCCGGCTGGCGCCCCCCGCGGCTGCGGTCGTTGTCGGGCCGTTGACAGGAGATCAAAGAGCAGGGCCCCCGCCCGGGACTGGCGGGCAGGCAGGCGAGCAAGCAGGCAGGCAAGAGAGGGGGAGAGCGGAGTCCGGGCGGCCGGCAGCCGCGTGCGGACCGGGCTCCAGAGGCGTCGGCCTGCGCCGCTGCGCGCCAGCCGGACGCCCGCGCGCCCGCCCAAGGCCGGCGTCGGGCATCGCTTCTCGGCCTTTTGGCTAAGATCAAGTGTAGTATCTGTTCTTATCAGTTTAATATCTGATACGTCCCCCATCGGGGGACCACATATTAAACGGATTTTTGGAACAGGGAGCTGGATCAGGAGCTTGCTCCGTCCTCTCCACGCATCGGCCCGGTATTGCAGCGCCTCCGGGAACGGTGCACTACCTTCTCTCAGCGGTGAAAAGACAGACGTAGCTAGCAAGCAAGCGAGGTGGACCGGAGCTCCTTCCTCTCCGGTCTCGTCTCTCGTCCATCTGTGTGTCTCTGTGTCTCTCTCTCTCCCCCTCCCCGTTCCCGTGCTCCCTCCGTGCACTTTCCCGCGCCTCGACTCTCTCGGCAAGCAGGCCGGCCCCCTTTTCGGCTCCCGTGCGTTTTCCCTCCAAAAAACTTAGTTTTTTCCTCCTTTTTCCAGGGAGGCAGGCGTGGCTTGTGTGTGTGTGTGTGTGTGTGTGTGTGTGTGTGTGTGTGTGTGTGTGTGTGTGTCCCCGTCCTTGCAGGCGGGCCCCTTTCGACAGCCGGCCGTTTTCCCTCCAAAAAACTTAGTATATACACCTTTTCTTTCTTTTTTTCGGCAGGCAGGCAGGTGTGTGTGTGTCCCCGTCCCTCCCGAGAGAGCGCTGCCCCTTGCCTCTGCCCGCAGGTGCCGACGGTCCGCTTTCGCTTGCAGCTCACTCGGCACGGCTGCTGCTGGTGGGAGGGGCCTAAGCTAAGGAGGCCGGCCGGCTGGCGCCCCCCGCGGCTGCGGTCGTTGTCGGGCCGTTGACAGGAGATCAAAGAGCAGGGCCCCCGCCCGGGACTGGCGGGCAGGCAGGCGAGCAAGCAGGCAGGCAAGAGAGGGGGAGAGCGGAGTCCGGGCGGCCGGCAGCCGCGTGCGGACCGGGCTCCAGAGGCGTCGGCCTGCGCCGCTGCGCGCCAGCCGGACGCCCGCGCGCCCGCCCAAGGCCGGCGTCGGGCATCGCTTCTCGGCCTTTTGGCTAAGATCAAGTGTAGTATCTGTTCTTATCAGTTTAATATCTGATACGTCCCCCATCGGGGGACCACATATTAAACGGATTTTTGGAACAGGGAGCTGGATCAGGAGCTTGCTCCGTCCTCTCCACGCATCGGCCCGGTATTGCAGCGCCTCCGGGAACGGTGCACTACCTTCTCTCAGCGGTGAAAAGACAGACGTAGCTAGCAAGCAAGCGAGGTGGACCGGAGCTCCTTCCTCTCCGGTCTCGTCTCTCGTCCATCTGTGTGTCTCTGTGTCTCTCTCTCTCCCCCTCCCCGTTCCCGTGCTCCCTCCGTGCACTTTCCCGCGCCTCGACTCTCTCGGCAAGCAGGCCGGCCCCCTTTTCGGCTCCCGTGCGTTTTCCCTCCAAAAAACTTAGTTTTTTCCTCCTTTTTCCAGGGAGGCAGGCGTGGCTTGTGTGTGTGTGTGTGTGTGTGTGTGTGTGTGTGTGTGTGTGTGTGTGTGTGTCCCCGTCCTTGCAGGCGGGCCCCTTTCGACAGCCGGCCGTTTTCCCTCCAAAAAACTTAGTATATACACCTTTTCTTTCTTTTTTTCGGCAGGCAGGCAGGTGTGTGTGTGTCCCCGTCCCTCCCGAGAGAGCGCTGCCCCTTGCCTCTGCCCGCAGGTGCCGACGGTCCGCTTTCGCTTGCAGCTCACTCGGCACGGCTGCTGCTGGTGGGAGGGGCCTAAGCTAAGGAGGCCGGCCGGCTGGCGCCCCCCGCGGCTGCGGTCGTTGTCGGGCCGTTGACAGGAGATCAAAGAGCAGGGCCCCCGCCCGGGACTGGCGGGCAGGCAGGCGAGCAAGCAGGCAGGCAAGAGAGGGGGAGAGCGGAGTCCGGGCGGCCGGCAAGCCGCGTGCGGACCGGGCTCCAGAGGCGTCGGCCTGCGCCGCTGCGCGCCAGCCGGACGCCCGCGCGCCCGCCCAAGGCCGGCGTCGGGCATCGCTTCTCGGCCTTTTGGCTAAGATCAAGTGTAGTATCTGTTCTTATCAGTTTAATATCTGATACGTCCCCCATCGGGGGACCACATATTAAACGGATTTTTGGAACAGGGAGCTGGATCAGGAGCTTGCTCCGTCCTCTCCACGCATCGGCCCGGTATTGCAGCGCCTCCGGGAACGGTGCACTACCTTCTCTCAGCGGTGAAAAGACAGACGTAGCTAGCAAGCAAGCGAGGTGGACCGGAGCTCCTTCCTCTCCGGTCTCGTCTCTCGTCCATCTGTGTGTCTCTGTGTCTCTCTCTCTCCCCCTCCCCGTTCCCGTGCTCCCTCCGTGCACTTTCCCGCGCCTCGACTCTCTCGGCAAGCAGGCCGGCCCCCTTTTCGGCTCCCGTGCGTTTTCCCTCCAAAAAACTTAGTTTTTTCCTCCTTTTTCCAGGGAGGCAGGCGTGGCTGTGTGTGTGTGTGTGTGTGTGTGTGTGTGTGTGTGTGTGTGTGTGTGTGTGTCCCCGTCCTTGCAGGCGGGCCCCTTTCGACAGCCGGCCGTTTTCCCTCCAAAAAACTTAGTATATACACCTTTTCTTTCTTTTTTTCGGCAGGCAGGCAGGTGTGTGTGTGTCCCCGTCCCTCCCGAGAGAGCGCTGCCCCTTGCCTCTGCCCGCAGGTGCCGACGGTCCGCTTTCGCTTGCAGCTCACTCGGCACGGCTGCTGCTGGTGGGAGGGGCCTAAGCTAAGGAGGCCGGCCGGCTGGCGCCCCCCGCGGCTGCGGTCGTTGTCGGGCCGTTGACAGGAGATCAAAGAGCAGGGCCCCCGCCCGGGACTGGCGGGCAGGCAGGCGAGCAAGCAGGCAGGCAAGAGAGGGGGAGAGCGGAGTCCGGGCGGCCGGCAGCCGCGTGCGGACCGGGCTCCAGAGGCGTCGGCCTGCGCCGCTGCGCGCCAGCCGGACGCCCGCGCGCCCGCCCAAGGCCGGCGTCGGGCATCGCTTCTCGGCCTTTTGGCTAAGATCAAGTGTAGTATCTGTTCTTATCAGTTTAATATCTGATACGTCCCCCATCGGGGGACCACATATTAAACGGATTTTTGGAACAGGGAGCTGGATCAGGAGCTTGCTCCGTCCTCTCCACGCATCGGCCCGGTATTGCAGCGCCTCCGGGAACGGTGCACTACCTTCTCTCAGCGGTGAAAAGACAGACGTAGCTAGCAAGCAAGCGAGGTGGACCGGAGCTCCTTCCTCTCCGGTCTCGTCTCTCGTCCATCTGTGTGTCTCTGTGTCTCTCTCTCTCCCCCTCCCCGTTCCCGTGCTCCCTCCGTGCACTTTCCCGCGCCTCGACTCTCTCGGCAAGCAGGCCGGCCCCCTTTTCGGCTCCCGTGCGTTTTCCCTCCAAAAAACTTAGTTTTTTCCTCCTTTTTCCAGGGAGGCAGGCGTGGCTTGTGTGTGTGTGTGTGTGTGTGTGTGTGTGTGTGTGTGTGTGTGTGTGTGTGTCCCCGTCCTTGCAGGCGGGCCCCTTTCGACAGCCGGCCGTTTTCCCTCCAAAAAACTTAGTATATACACCTTTTCTTTCTTTTTTTCGGCAGGCAGGCAGGTGTGTGTGTGTCCCCGTCCCTCCCGAGAGAGCGCTGCCCCTTGCCTCTGCCCGCAGGTGCCGACGGTCCGCTTTCGCTTGCAGCTCACTCGGCACGGCTGCTGCTGGTGGGAGGGGCCTAAGCTAAGGAGGCCGGCCGGCTGGCGCCCCCCGCGGCTGCGGTCGTTGTCGGGCCGTTGACAGGAGATCAAAGAGCAGGGCCCCCGCCCGGGACTGGCGGGCAGGCAGGCGAGCAAGCAGGCAGGCAAGAGAGGGGGAGAGCGGAGTCCGGGCGGCCGGCAGCCGCGTGCGGACCGGGCTCCAGAGGCGTCGGCCTGCGCCGCTGCGCGCCAGCCGGACGCCCGCGCGCCCGCCCAAGGCCGGCGTCGGGCATCGCTTCTCGGCCTTTTGGCTAAGATCAAGTGTAGTATCTGTTCTTATCAGTTTAATATCTGATACGTCCCCCATCGGGGGACCACATATTAAACGGATTTTTGGAACAGGGAGCTGGATCAGGAGCTTGCTCCGTCCTCTCCACGCATCGGCCCGGTATTGCAGCGCCTCCGGGAACGGTGCACTACCTTCTCTCAGCGGTGAAAAGACAGACGTAGCTAGCAAGCAAGCGAGGTGGACCGGAGCTCCTTCCTCTCCGGTCTCGTCTCTCGTCCATCTGTGTGTCTCTGTGTCTCTCTCTCTCCCCCTCCCCGTTCCCGTGCTCCCTCCGTGCACTTTCCCGCGCCTCGACTCTCTCGGCAAGCAGGCCGGCCCCCTTTTCGGCTCCCGTGCGTTTTCCCTCCAAAAAACTTAGTTTTTTCCTCCTTTTTCCAGGGAGGCAGGCGTGGCTTGTGTGTGTGTGTGTGTGTGTGTGTGTGTGTGTGTGTGTGTGTGTGTGTGTGTGTCCCCGTCCTTGCAGGCGGGCCCCTTTCGACAGCCGGCCGTTTTCCCTCCAAAAAACTTAGTATATACACCTTTTCTTTCTTTTTTTCGGCAGGCAGGCAGGTGTGTGTGTGTCCCCGTCCCTCCCGAGAGAGCGCTGCCCCTTGCCTCTGCCCGCAGGTGCCGACGGTCCGCTTTCGCTTGCAGCTCACTCGGCACGGCTGCTGCTGGTGGGAGGGGCCTAAGCTAAGGAGGCCGGCCGGCTGGCGCCCCCCGCGGCTGCGGTCGTTGTCGGGCCGTTGACAGGAGATCAAAGAGCAGGGCCCCCGCCCGGGACTGGCGGGCAGGCAGGCGAGCAAGCAGGCAGGCAAGAGAGGGGGAGAGCGGAGTCCGGGCGGCCGGCAGCCGCGTGCGGACCGGGCTCCAGAGGCGTCGGCCTGCGCCGCTGCGCGCCAGCCGGACGCCCGCGCGCCCGCCCAAGGCCGGCGTCGGGCATCGCTTCTCGGCCTTTTGGCTAAGATCAAGTGTAGTATCTGTTCTTATCAGTTTAATATCTGATACGTCCCCCATCGGGGGACCACATATTAAACGGATTTTTGGAACAGGGAGCTGGATCAGGAGCTTGCTCCGTCCTCTCCACGCATCGGCCCGGTATTGCAGCGCCTCCGGGAACGGTGCACTACCTTCTCTCAGCGGTGAAAAGACAGACGTAGCTAGCAAGCAAGCGAGGTGGACCGGAGCTCCTTCCTCTCCGGTCTCGTCTCTCGTCCATCTGTGTGTCTCTGTGTCTCTCTCTCTCCCCCTCCCCGTTCCCGTGCTCCCTCCGTGCACTTTCCCGCGCCTCGACTCTCTCGGCAAGCAGGCCGGCCCCCTTTTCGGCTCCCGTGCGTTTTCCCTCCAAAAAACTTAGTTTTTTCCTCCTTTTTCCAGGGAGGCAGGCGTGGCTTGTGTGTGTGTGTGTGTGTGTGTGTGTGTGTGTGTGTGTGTGTGTGTGTGTGTCCCCGTCCTTGCAGGCGGGCCCCTTTCGACAGCCGGCCGTTTTCCCTCCAAAAAACTTAGTATATACACCTTTTCTTTCTTTTTTTCGGCAGGCAGGCAGGTGTGTGTGTGTCCCCGTCCCTCCCGAGAGAGCGCTGCCCCTTGCCTCTGCCCGCAGGTGCCGACGGTCCGCTTTCGCTTGCAGCTCACTCGGCACGGCTGCTGCTGGTGGGAGGGGCCTAAGCTAAGGAGGCCGGCCGGCTGGCGCCCCCCGCGGCTGCGGTCGTTGTCGGGCCGTTGACAGGAGATCAAAGAGCAGGGCCCCCGCCCGGGACTGGCGGGCAGGCAGGCGAGCAAGCAGGCAGGCAAGAGAGGGGGAGAGCGGAGTCCGGGCGGCCGGCAGCCGCGTGCGGACCGGGCTCCAGAGGCGTCGGCCTGCGCCGCTGCGCGCCAGCCGGACGCCCGCGCGCCCGCCCAAGGCCGGCGTCGGGCATCGCTTCTCGGCCTTTTGGCTAAGATCAAGTGTAGTATCTGTTCTTATCAGTTTAATATCTGATACGTCCCCCATCGGGGGACCACATATTAAACGGATTTTTGGAACAGGGAGCTGGATCAGGAGCTTGCTCCGTCCTCTCCACGCATCGGCCCGGTATTGCAGCGCCTCCGGGAACGGTGCACTACCTTCTCTCAGCGGTGAAAAGACAGACGTAGCTAGCAAGCAAGCGAGGTGGACCGGAGCTCCTTCCTCTCCGGTCTCGTCTCTCGTCCATCTGTGTGTCTCTGTGTCTCTCTCTCTCCCCCTCCCCGTTCCCGTGCTCCCTCCGTGCACTTTCCCGCGCCTCGACTCTCTCGGCAAGCAGGCCGGCCCCCTTTTCGGCTCCCGTGCGTTTTCCCTCCAAAAAACTTAGTTTTTTCCTCCTTTTTCCAGGGAGGCAGGCGTGGCTTGTGTGTGTGTGTGTGTGTGTGTGTGTGTGTGTGTGTGTGTGTGTGTGTGTGTGTCCCCGTCCTTGCAGGCGGGCCCCTTTCGACAGCCGGCCGTTTTCCCTCCAAAAAACTTAGTATATACACCTTTTCTTTCTTTTTTTCGGCAGGCAGGCAGGTGTGTGTGTGTCCCCGTCCCTCCCGAGAGAGCGCTGCCCCTTGCCTCTGCCCGCAGGTGCCGACGGTCCGCTTTCGCTTGCAGCTCACTCGGCACGGCTGCTGCTGGTGGGAGGGGCCTAAGCTAAGGAGGCCGGCCGGCTGGCGCCCCCCGCGGCTGCGGTCGTTGTCGGGCCGTTGACAGGAGATCAAAGAGCAGGGCCCCCGCCCGGGACTGGCGGGCAGGCAGGCGAGCAAGCAGGCAGGCAAGAGAGGGGGAGAGCGGAGTCCGGGCGGCCGGCAGCCGCGTGCGGACCGGGCTCCAGAGGCGTCGGCCTGCGCCGCTGCGCGCCAGCCGGACGCCCGCGCGCCCGCCCAAGGCCGGCGTCGGGCATCGCTTCTCGGCCTTTTGGCTAAGATCAAGTGTAGTATCTGTTCTTATCAGTTTAATATCTGATACGTCCCCCATCGGGGGACCACATATTAAACGGATTTTTGGAACAGGGAGCTGGATCAGGAGCTTGCTCCGTCCTCTCCACGCATCGGCCCGGTATTGCAGCGCCTCCGGGAACGGTGCACTACCTTCTCTCAGCGGTGAAAAGACAGACGTAGCTAGCAAGCAAGCGAGGTGGACCGGAGCTCCTTCCTCTCCGGTCTCGTCTCTCGTCCATCTGTGTGTCTCTGTGTCTCTCTCTCTCCCCCTCCCCGTTCCCGTGCTCCCTCCGTGCACTTTCCCGCGCCTCGACTCTCTCGGCAAGCAGGCCGGCCCCCTTTTCGGCTCCCGTGCGTTTTCCCTCCAAAAAACTTAGTTTTTTCCTCCTTTTTCCAGGGAGGCAGGCGTGGCTTGTGTGTGTGTGTGTGTGTGTGTGTGTGTGTGTGTGTGTGTGTGTGTGTGTCCCCGTCCTTGCAGGCGGGCCCCTTTCGACAGCCGGCCGTTTTCCCTCCAAAAAACTTAGTATATACACCTTTTCTTTCTTTTTTTCGGCAGGCAGGCAGGTGTGTGTGTGTCCCCGTCCCTCCCGAGAGAGCGCTGCCCCTTGCCTCTGCCCGCAGGTGCCGACGGTCCGCTTTCGCTTGCAGCTCACTCGGCACGGCTGCTGCTGGTGGGAGGGGCCTAAGCTAAGGAGGCCGGCCGGCTGGCGCCCCCCGCGGCTGCGGTCGTTGTCGGGCCGTTGACAGGAGATCAAAGAGCAGGGCCCCCGCCCGGGACTGGCGGGCAGGCAGGCGAGCAAGCAGGCAGGCAAGAGAGGGGGAGAGCGGAGTCCGGGCGGCCGGCAGCCGCGTGCGGACCGGGCTCCAGAGGCGTCGGCCTGCGCCGCTGCGCGCCAGCCGGACGCCCGCGCGCCCGCCCAAGGCCGGCGTCGGGCATCGCTTCTCGGCCTTTTGGCTAAGATCAAGTGTAGTATCTGTTCTTATCAGTTTAATATCTGATACGTCCCCCATCGGGGGACCACATATTAAACGGATTTTTGGAACAGGGAGCTGGATCAGGAGCTTGCTCCGTCCTCTCCACGCATCGGCCCGGTATTGCAGCGCCTCCGGGAACGGTGCACTACCTTCTCTCAGCGGTGAAAAGACAGACGTAGCTAGCAAGCAAGCGAGGTGGACCGGAGCTCCTTCCTCTCCGGTCTCGTCTCTCGTCCATCTGTGTGTCTCTGTGTCTCTCTCTCTCCCCCTCCCCGTTCCCGTGCTCCCTCCGTGCACTTTCCCGCGCCTCGACTCTCTCGGCAAGCAGGCCGGCCCCCTTTTCGGCTCCCGTGCGTTTTCCCTCCAAAAAACTTAGTTTTTTCCTCCTTTTTCCAGGGAGGCAGGCGTGGCTTGTGTGTGTGTGTGTGTGTGTGTGTGTGTGTGTGTGTGTGTGTGTGTGTGTGTCCCCGTCCTTGCAGGCGGGCCCCTTTCGACAGCCGGCCGTTTTCCCTCCAAAAAACTTAGTATATACACCTTTTCTTTCTTTTTTTCGGCAGGCAGGCAGGTGTGTGTGTGTCCCCGTCCCTCCCGAGAGAGCGCTGCCCCT